>NW_026526765.1:54538512-54793512 GCF_024362965.1 Panthera pardus | reverse complement strand
GGTGGCTCAGTTGGTTAAGGCTTTGACTCTTGCTTTTGGCTCAGGTCATGGTCAGGCAGTTCATAGATCCAGTGCTATGTCAGACTCTGCTGACAACATGGGGCCTGCTTTGGATTCTCTCTCTTCCTGTCTCTCTGCCCCTCCCTGTCTCTCTCAAAATAAATATTAAAACAATAATAAATTTTCTATTTTTTTGTTGAAGTATAAAATACATTTATCATTAAAAACATTTAAAAACACAGAAAGGCAGGAAAAAAAGTCACCCATCTTCCAGCAAATGCTTAACACTTCAGTGCCATATCCTACCAGTTCAATTATTTTGCTGTGCATATTTTATGTATATAAGATAACAAAATAGGTGCAAAATTGTATTTCTAATTTTAAATTGATTTTTTATGCTTGTAAAAATAATGTATGCCCTTGGCTATATGAATAGCATCTAATCTCCACATAAGATAATTTTAATTTTGAAGAGTCAATTTTAGCAGTTAAATAATCTCATTCAGAATGTAATTTGGAATCTTGGAGATTTTATCATACAGGAGCTGACACTTATCTTTATGCTATATTTAAACAATGGGTATTCCAAGGAAATTAATAGTACGAATATGAAGGATAATATTTGGCTTAAAAGGAAAATATCATTTTGGAAAAGATAGAAAATTAAGGCTGCATATTTAAAACTTTATCTTGTAAAGTCTTCTTTATATAAATTTCAATAAATAATTTAGTTAGAGTCAGCAAAATTTATGGGACAATTTTTATGTAAAAAATATAAAGTACCTGTCCTTGGGGAGGATGCAGAAGACTAGAGAAGCTTAAGGAAACATGTAATGTTACCCCAAAGGAGCATCCTACACCAAATGAGAAAGAGAAAGAAAGAAGGAAGACATTTGAAAATCAAATGGATTTGGGTTTTACTCTCAGTTTTGCCACATTAAGATATGGTTCTTAATCCTTCAGCGCTTCAGTTTCCACCACTGTAATATGGGCAATAAAATGAAATATATATCTCAGGGCATTGTTAATCTAAGTAACATATCCAGCACTGTGTCTGTCATATTAGAAATCTTCAGTAAATAGTAACTATTAGTCATTTTATTTAGAGACCTAGTACCATAAAAAAAAAATTAGAAAGACTATTTAAAAGGCCATTAATATGCAGGTGCCTAGGTGGCTCCGTGAATTAAGCATGACGTCTGCTCAGGTTATGACCTCATGGTTCACGAGTTCCAGCCCCACATCAGGCTTTGTGCTGACAGTTCAGAGCCTGGCGCCTGCTTCGGATTCTGTGTCTCCATTTCTGTCTGTCCCTCCCCGGTTTTCACTCTGTCTCTGTCTCTCTCTCAAAAATAAATAAAATTTAATTTTTTTTAAAAAAAGAGCCCATTATTATGATAATTCTAGTAAACATTAATGAGAGTCTAGATTAGCACAGTGGTAGGCAATACAGAATGGAAGAGTGTGTATTGAAAAGAATGCCACAAAAGTATATACAGGGATTATATATAGTTATGTAGAAACTGAAAGTTTCTGATTGATGGTTGAAGAAAAAAGTTTACATAGTTACATACAGTTATGTAGAAAATTAAAGTGCAAAAAAAAATCCAAGATGACTTGACATTTTGAGCACTGTGAATGAGAGAATGCAAAACTTGGGACCCACTCAAGCAAAATGAATCAAAGTCTACGTGTTTAGAGTATCATCATTTTTTAAAAGAATTCCAGATTATTCTAATGCATCACTAGAATTGAGAACCATGTTTGAGATTTTTTTATAGGCACAGATGGGTATATACATAAGTACTTTAACTGAGATTCAATTTTATTGTAACAGTTTTAAATTTATAAAAATTCATTACACATAAAACGGGAAATAAGAGCTGTAAAAAGGGTTGCTAACATTCTCCTTTCTTAAAGATTATATACTGGTGGAAACCTTGATTAGGAAAAAGTGCCAATGAGCATTTTTGTTGACAAAGACAAGGCATGACACCAAAAGAAAGCATTAGACATAAGGCACATTGCTTTGCACAAAGATATGATAACTTGTGATCAATGGGAGACAATTCTTGTGAACAGAAGGGCCTGAAGACTAGAAATAGTGGGAGGATGTCCAGTGAGAAACACAACATTTTCAAATGTTGAAGGAAAATAACTGTCAAGCACAAATTTTATATCCTGTGAAAAATATCCTTCAGGAATGAAGGGGAACTGAAGACATTCCCCAATGGAGGAAAACTAAGGTAATTTGTAGCTAGCAAATCTACCCTTAAAATGGTTGAATAAGTTCTTGTAAGCAGGAGGAAATGAGAACAAAAGAAGTCTTGGAACTTCAGAAAGAAAAGAAGAGCACTGGCCTGAGGGGGAAAAAAAGTATGTATAAGAAATTAACCTGCTTCTTATGAGTTCATCAAAACAAATTTGATTGTTGAAGAAAAAATTATAACATCATCTGATGTGGTGCTCAGTGTACGTAGAGGTAATACTTTAAAAAATGACAATTAAAAGTTGGACAGATTAAAGAACATAAATGTAATGAGGTTTTTATACCTCACTCAAAGTTGTAAAGTATCAATACTGATAGATCATGATGAGTTATGTATGTATATTGTAATACCTAGAGTACTCTCTAAGAAAATTCTATAAAATGATATACTCAAAAACACTACTGATAAATCAAGATGAGTCCTAAATAATAAAGAAATAACCCACAGTACAGTGACATTGGAGCAACAGAGGAAATAAGCAAAAACAAATAATATGAAGGTAGACTTGAGCCATAACATTATCAATAAATGTCTTAAATGTAAATTGTCTAAATATGCCAGTTAAAAGATAGAAATTGCTAGAAATGTATAGAAAATATGATCTAACAATATGCTATATACAAGAAATTCACTTCAGATACAGTGACAAAGGTAAGTTGAGTGTAAAATGATGAAAAAAGGGTTTTCTACATATGTTCATATAGTTTTTGACATTTTAAGCACATGAACATACTAACAATACAAAAAGCAAAGTAATAAATTTTAAAAAGCTGCAATGTAGACAGATTCAGAAACAAAGTTGAGACCAACTTCCTGCTTTTCGTAATACTTGTGTAGGGAACGATAGCCTTTGGAAAGACATGTAGCGGAGTTTGGGATTTTCCACAGTATATCACATGGATACTGGAGACTTTGTGATTCGTTTTTAGAAGAAAACAATACTACAGAAAGGTGAAAAGGTTTGGGTGATTTGCATTACAGATATGTTGCAAAATCTCTGCAAATCAGCATCTATACACACATAAATGTATTTCTATATGCACTTCTATGTGTCTGTATATATTATCAATATATTTACATACATTTTCATAAAAATTTGTTATTGCTTATATAGCATGGGTTACTATAGCTAATCACTTCTTATTTGTTGAAAAATTATATTGTTTCTACCTTTCTGTTTTTGTTAAGATTGATTGTATTCTAAGGAACACCTTTGTTTGCCTATACCTTATTCTTTAAATTCTAGAAATGGTCATCCAGATCACAAATCATCCAGATACTTGCCTTTTGATACTTGTTGCTAAATAACGCTCCAGAAAGCTTATAATATGTATAGCATTGTTTTTAGGGTTTTATCTTATAACTCAAATAAATATAATATCAGAGGAGGGAGCCTATTTTTCAAGAACACTGCAGTACACTTCCATCATCACTATCAATGTCAAATTACCAAAGCAGTTGATCCGAAAGTCTATATGCTACAGTTTCTATTCTGTTCTACATTTGAGGCATGAATATGCTCATCATTCATGGAATTCTAAATAGCTAATGCATTCTTAATTCTCTTTGCAACCAAAGTACTGGTATATTTGTTACAGATATTCATGCCCAAGGGAATGATGCTGTTTCTTGGGTGAGCCTTTGATTTTTAAATAGAGGAAATGTGTCAGAAAACATTTGGCAAAGAAAAGAGAAAATATAATGTGATAGTTGCTAGTTCCTGAAAAATGCATAAATAGACTTTAGAATCAGGTAAATAATTCCCTCCTGGAAATTGTATGTATTGACAGCTTGAAAATAATTTATGGAGGGAGATAATGAGAAGGAAATAATTCAAGTATATTATTAATTATTATACATATATGAATTGTATACATATATTATACATATATGAATTGTATACATATATACACACATATATATACATATATATATCCCTCATCAAGATCTCAGTGGTTTCCCATAAAATATTGCTTTGAACTTGCTGTAACATTAGGTTCCAAAAGACAGAATGACCCAGAGCACATGATCTTTGTTTCTGCATTATGATCAAGTGGTACAAGTATTATAAGGTGGTCTCTGACCTTGGAACAGTGGCTACCAAGGGAACTTTTAAGATGACTTATCCCTATATTATGCTTTTTTCAGGAATGGAAGACTGACAACTATAAGCACATAATTCCTATACAGCTTCTTTATTTCTTTTTAATTTTTTAATGTTTATTTTTGAGAGAGAGAGCATGAGCAGGGGAGGGGCAGAGAGAGAGGGAGATACAGAATGTGAAGCAGGCTCCAGGCTCTGAGCTGTCAGCACAAAGCCCAACGCGGGGCTCAAATTCACAAACCGTGAGATCATGACCTCAGCCGAAGTAGGATGCTTAACCCACTGAGTCACCCAAGCGCTCCTCTATGCAGCCTCTTTAAAACGCAATTTCCATTGCATCATGTTGTTTGAGAATTGTAGTTAAAATAAATAAAGTCATAATATGTTAGCTTACACATACATACATTTATATGTGTATATATATAAATATACATATATAATATGTACACATATATATGTATGTACCTTATATTGATATATATTATATATAAGCAAATATATACATATATGTGTTATATATGATGTGTTAATGTTGATATCTTACAAGGTAGCTGCAGTGTTGCAGTTATAACAGTTAATGTTTATTGAGGGTCTTAGCAACTCATGAAATTTATGTGCATTAATCCACATTAGTTGATAATATTATTATTATTTCCAGGTTAAAGATCAAGATACTGTTTATAAGTTGGCCAAGATCATATAGACAGGAAGAGGGAGGGCTGTAATTTTAACTGTATCAGTGATTTCAGATCTCATCTTCAGATCTTAAATATAGTGCTTCAATTTAATTCTCCTAAACTAAATTTCTATCTAGGTAAATGGAATGACCTTCTTTAATTTCTGAGCCCAGTTCAAATCCATTTCATTCGTTCCCAAAGCATTTTATTACCTACTGTCTGAAGCTTTCATATGCCCTACCTCTACCTTATTTCTTAGGATTATGCTTTTCAAAAGGAATCATGTGATGTCCATGCTTCAAGATCTTTCATGGAGCCATCTTATTGTTAAGTAACTCTTTCTTTTCAAGTGTGCCTTACTAAAGGACTCACATCATTTCTGTTATGAAAACAGAATACCTATGAAATATGCTCAATGTCTAGCAGAAGCTATGTGAATCATACAGAATTTGAGTATATGTTTACTTTAGGATCATCATAAGTGAATGATTCCAAACTAAAACTCATAAATTCTAACTCTAAACCCAGTACACTGTTGATACCAGAAATACATATTAAAATATATTATTTTAATAAGTATTTATTAAGCATTGACTTTATACCAAGCATTATTATAAGCACTGGAGATTCAGAAGTGAATGAGATTGTGGGATTTCTGTTTATATATAATATATAGCTGTATTATCATCCATGAAGAAAAGATAAGTTATTATTATAAAATACTGATATTCAAAGGTAGTATTTTTTCTGGTTGATAATCAATTCTATCCATTTAAAAATCAGGCATATAAGTATACTAGTGATGAAATAACTTGATATATTTATCTATGAATTATACAGATCATTTAGAACTATATCAACTAAATATTGGAGGAAGAAATTATGGGAAAAATGGATTCCTGGTTCATAATAACTTGTTATTTTTCAAAAATTTTTTTTTCGGAACTGCTACTAATGAATAATATTTAGGCAAATTTTAAAGGTAAAAACCCTTCAAACTTACTGATATACGCTTGCCCCATTTCAAGTTAACTTTACAGTAGTTAATGTATATTTTAATTAATAGAATTTATGGATAACTTTCTCATAAATCCTAAACCAGGCCAAATTTGCTGTCCTATTTTATATAAGTCTGGCAGGGAGTGGCTTCTTTCTTTGATAAACTGTCCTTTTTATATTTGAGGAACTGTGATTCATTGTCCTATGCAATTAGGAGTAACCTGAATATTCTCTATTCTTTTAAAAGGTAGCAGTACAAGGAGTGAACTGTTAGTATAGTCACATATCCATGTTTGACCCCCTCATTAGCTGTAAAACAGCCTACTTCTGATAAAATAATCAGTACACAACAGAATGCTTTTTCTCTGGATTTCTAAATTATGTAAAGTCTTCCCTGTATTTCCTATAAAAAATAATGTCAAAGATCATGTTTTCTATGGAAAAAGAGTATCTTTCAGAAGGAGGGAAAGAACAATGTGATGCTACATTATATTCTTTTTTTGTTATCAAAAATTAGAAAGTTGGACATGGGGTTAAAATAATCCTCCCGTACTGCTGGGAGTATAATATTATGACACTATTCTGAGGAGCAATATGGCACTGATTTCGTTAAATTAAGTAATCTTATATATGCCATATGAGTCATAAACCCCACTCCTGTGTCCCAAAGAAGTTCTCCCATGTGTGTGTAAGCAAAAATGAATGAAGTTATTATTCACAGTGAAGTTTGTGGTTATAAGAAGTTGGAGAAAAGCTGGATATCCATTTTATAAGAGTGGATAAGAAAGTGTGAGGCCATGTAGAGACACTGTATAGCACTAGGAAAAAAACAAAACACAAAAAGATGTCTACACAGTCACACTGATATATCCTAGAAATATAATGCTGAATAAAATAAACAAGAAGCAGAAGATGCATAATTTGCCATTTATACAAAATAAAAAGGATGCTTATTCAACACATTGCGAAGGAAGGGTGATGAACTTGGGTGATGGAGACCAAGAAGAAGAAAGGGAAGGAGGGAGGGACGGAGGGAGTGAGGAAGGAAGGAAGGAAGGAAGGAAGGAAGGAAGGAAGGAAGCCTTCCAACTTGGAGATAAGTGGAAAGCAAGCTTTGATGCTTAATTTGTATGTTTTGTCTTTTGATTTCATGTCTGTGTTGTGAATCTCTCCACAATTTTAACATGGAAGGCAAGAATTGCTACATAAACTGAATGTTTCCCCAAATCATTTAAACAGTATTTACTTTTTCAGTCTCTGAGTCAGTAAATTGTACTATTTAACCTACAGTGATGAGTACAAAGAAAATGTGTAATAGTTCTTTCTCCAAAGGAGGAATTGCCAGGATGGAGAAATACAGAAAAGTTAAACATTCAAACTTGGTGACAGAATAGATAAAAATATATACTGAATATTCTAGGGGTGCTTGGGTGGCTCAGTTGGTTAAGCATCTGACATAGGCTCATGTCATGATCTCACGGTTCATGAGTTTGAGTCCTGAGTCGGGCTTTGTGCTGACAGCTTGGAGCCTGGAGCCTGATTCAGATTCTGTGTCTCCCTCTCTCTCTGCCCCTACCCCGTTCACTGTCTCTCTCTCTGTCTCAAAAATAAATGAAAAATTAAAATATATATACTTACTATTTTAAATTTTGTCTATGAAATCATGAGATTTCAGAAAAAGGACAGAGCCACTTACCTCAGAATAGGTCAAGAGGTAAACTGGGGTTATTATGGCTGCTTTTAAATCCTGGCTCTACCTCTTACAAGAAAGGTGCCTTTGAGCAAATACTAAGTGTTTACGAGCCTCTTTTGTTTCCTTGTTTTTTCTGTAATTAAAAATTTTTTTTAATGTTTGTTTATTTTTTGAGAGACAGAGAGAGACACTATGAACGGGGGAGAGGCAGAGAGAGGGAGACACAGAATGTGAAGCAGACTCCAGGCTCTGAGCTGTCAGCACAGAGTCTGACGCTGGGTTCAAATCCATGAACCATGAGATCATGACCTGAGCTGAAGTCAGACACTTCACTGACTGAGCCACCCAGGAGCCTCTCTGTATTTTTTTTTAAACCACTTTATTCAGGTATGATTGACATACGAAAAGTTGTACATATTTAATATATACTACTTGATGATTTTGGAGATAAGTGGATATTCATGAAAGCATCATCAAAATCTATACCTTAAACATTTCCATTACCTGCAGAGCTTTCCTCCCACCGTCTTTATTTACTATTACTATTTTTGTGCGTGTGATAGAAACATTTTACATATGATCAGTCCTCTTGATACATTTCTAAGTATACTATATAGTATATTATTAACTATAGGTACTATGTTGTCGAGTAGATATCTAGGACTTATTTATCTTGTATAACTGCTTAATTTGTACCTGCTGACTAACACGGGTTCCTTTCCTTCTCTCTTCATGCTCTGGTATCCACCATTCTACTCTCTGCTTCTAGAAGTTTGACTATTTTATATTCCTCACATAAGCCATATCATGTGGTATTTGTCCTTCTGTGTCTGGCTTATTTCACTTAGCACAGTCTTCTTCAAGTTATCACAAATGGCAGGATTTACTTCCTTTTTAAGGCTTGCAATATTCCACTGTATTCCAAGTATATACCTTCTACCTTCTAGGGCTTCGTGATGATTCAGTGAGACAGCACAGTAAATGGTTACATATATTTGGAACCAAATCAAGGCATAATAAATACTATTACTAATAAAAAAGTGAGAATGAGGATGAGTTTTGAAAAATATGGGAGAGTTAGGATAGAATTAGGTAGGGCATTCTAGATCGAGACCCTCTTCAGGAGAAAGTGGTTGGGTATTTTTTTCTTAAAAATTAAAAATATTTTCTAAACTTAGTATCTTAATAAAAGTTTTCAAGATATACTCAGTATCATGGTCTGTAGGAATTTTTGTATTATTATTTGTTTTTTATCTAATTTTCTGTACCTTCTATACTATCTGCTTTATGGAATACAGATTCCATGCTCAAGAATAGATATTCATAACATCATCGTGGATGACAAATTTCAGCATTATAAAGTGTTGTTATTTGTATCAGTTAACACTTTTCTGCCCTTCATTCAAATTTTCTGATATTAATGTCATCCTTACTCTTTCTTTTTTGGTTGTATTTGACTTGAAGAGATTGCCCATTATTTTGTTTTCATCTAGTCTTAATTATGTTCTTTAGATGTATCAATTGTATAGAAAGTAGTGTTTGGGTTTGCTTTCTGATCTGATCTGAAAATTCTCCATAAATTTCCTTCATAAAAATTGAATATAGTTCATTATATTTTAAGATATGAAAGTTGTTTACTCTTCTGTCATATAAATTATGCCTTTTAAGGTCTCATGTTATGTCTGCTTTTTAATATTTTCATTCATAGTCCTCCTGACATTTAGGAAGTGATAATTTTCTCTTGTTTTGTTTTTGTCACTATAACTTTACATAAGCCCCTTAGTCTTCTACTTATCCCAAAAGTTTCTATTCCATTCTAAATGCAGTGATAAAGTTTGGAATATTTCCAAATTTGGAATATTTGGAAAGTTTGGAATATTTCTCTTCTCCTCCCTCTCTTTTACCACCTGATATAATTTATCTCTTCTTGTGTTTACTTTTATGTTAAATAGACTATCACATTTCTTGATTTATCAGCTTAAAATAATGAATTTAGCCTCCAGCTATTGAAGATTGGGTAATCAAAGAACTTAACAACCTTGCCTACTTTTTTCCCCTCCTACTCTTGTTTTTTGGGTTGTTTTATCATTTCTACAACTTTCAGAGCATGTAACACGGGTGTGCTATACTTTCAACCCAACATTTATACTAGCCTAGTTCACACCTAATTCAACTTTCATCTCCAATCCTTCTCTTGGAAGTGGGCAGGGTTGTGACATCCCTTGAGTTTTTGTGTGTTCAGGAATGTTTGTTTGTTGAGTTATATTTGAAGACAAATTTACGTGGTGATAAAATCCACAAGGAAAATAGTTTTCTTATTACACCGCATTTTTAAATTGGGTATTTGAGGTAGGTTTTGATTAGTGCTTTGTAAGATTTCCCATAACTGGTTACACTTGCTGGTCTAAACATACCATCAGTTCCCTTCTTTCCATATATTTTCTTCCGGATCTCAGCTGCTGTTCACAATCACCCCCTTTTTAAGTAGGATTTTTGACACAGAGAATTAATTAGTAAGCATGCTCAATGACTGGACTCACAAAAAGTATTTCGTTAAATCTCACTGTATAAATTGAAACTCACCTCATCTGTAATTTATCACATTTTCCTATAGAGCTTTCAGAAAAATAAAATACCAGATAATCATTTTCCAAGGAATGAAGACATTAAGAGTAAGCATTACAATGTGAAAATTTACTGAGGCTTGTTCAAAAGTCAATTGAAAATGTATGACACCATTTAGCATTCTTACATCTAATACAACATTTTATGTAATGCAAATATACTTGGAGAATTCTGCTTATGGGCATGTTGAAGTAATTAAAAGTTGCTGTTCCTTTTCACTGTAAATGCAAGAAAACTGGAAAACCTGAACATCTTCTTTTAGACATCAGCCAACCAGTATATGGTATCCAAAAGAAACAAAGGTGAGCCCTACAATTGCCTTAGATTTCTATCTTTTAGAACTTTCCAGATGGTGGCCCAGAGATGGTAATTCAAGCTAGAAGACAGTGATCCCGCTGGTTGAGGAGATAGTGTTTGGACTTAAAGGGGGAAAAAAAGCAGGCGTGATTAGGAAGGCAGAGTACTGAAGAGCAGAGAGCTATACAGAAAAAAAATCTCAGAGTAGAATTCCCTTGAGTCAGTTACTGAACACAACCTGTGACTATGTAGAGTGAATCTCTATGATGGCAGGGAACTGACACAGGAATAATTTCTAGAGGTCACACTGGGCCAGGAGATATGACATCTATAATGAGTCAGAGTTGAGAGGCCTCACTGAAAAACTGGAGCATTGATAGAAATCCCATTAAGATAATGACTCAACAGTATTTTTTTTAAAGCTCTAGAGTAGTGGTTACTCTAGTTTTTCCCTATGAATGTGTAAAAGAAAGAGAAACAGAGGAAGGAAGGGGAAGAAGGAAAGGAAGGCAGGAAGGCAGGAAGGAAGGAAAGAAGGAAAGAAGGAAGAAGGCAAAAAGCCTTAATGGGACAAAGCTGATTTTCAAGTTATTTCAGTATTTCTGCAACTCTCATTAGGCAACTCTCATTAGGCAACAAAATTCAGACACTCAATAGTGTAACCTTCAAAATGTCCAGTGTCCATTCAGAAATGGTTGTTATGAGGCCAGAATCAGGTTTCTAAAAGCAGACAAAAAGAAAAGAAATTTAAGATAAATACCCTCCATGAGCAGAAATACAAAGGATCCTAAGTATTAACAAGTTGAATACAGCAATATAGAAACAATAATACATCATGTCCAATTAAGGTTCAACTCAGGAATACAAGGCTGGCTTAACATTTGAAAATCAAGAGTAATGCTTTCCCTGTAAGACTGGAAAAAAACGACAACATCTATTCTCACTATTTCCATTCAAAATTATTCTGGAGTTTTTAGCATGTTCAATGAGGCAATTAAAAATAGGTATACAAATTTGAAAGGGAATAGCGTATTTGTATTTATTCCAATAGTATGATTAAATACTTATATAATCATGAGGATTCTAGAACAAAAATATGTATTTAGTAAAAGTCTTATACATGAATATATGGGCAGCTTTATTCACATCAAAAAATGGAAACAACTCCAGTACACATGAACAAGGTAGTATACAAATAATCAAAGATATATTTATGAAGTGGACTACTTCTCAGTAGTACAAAACAGAAACAGGTTACTGATATACTAAACAACATGAATGAACATCAAGCTGAGTGAAAGAAGTCAGATACAGAGTCCACAGTATGCGGTTCTATCTATGTAGAATGACATAAGAGTGAAAAACAATTTATAGTGCAGGAATCAGATCCATGTCTGTTTCAGTCTGAAGGTGGTAGTGAGATTAATGGTAAAAAGGGAGAATATTTTGAAGTAATGGAAATTTTGTATACCTTTTTTTTGTTGTGTTTTCTTGACTGTTTATATTTGTAAAAACTCATTGAACTAGAAAACAAAAATGGGTATATTTTATTGTAGTTAAATTATACAGTTGTAAATTATATTAAATTACACAAAAAGTATAAATATAGATAGCAAAGAACATGTAAAATAATACACAGGTAGTTTATTTGGGTTATGTTTGATTTTCTTTTTTGTGCAGTTGGATTTAATGATAAGACTTAAGTTTTTTATTTTATGAAAAGACTTGCTTCTTGGGAAATGAGCACAGCAAAGTTTATATGATACTATCAATAATTTCTGAAAAAAGTGAAAAGAATACACTTTATTTTAGATTTAGACAATTTTCTAACAGAGAGCCATCCTAACTTTAGTAACATTTCTCATGGAAACACACTTGATTTATCTCTTTCCCTCATCTTCTGTCTTATCTATTATCCAAATATTTTGAAAACTGTCAGCTTTGGGGCGCCTGGGTGGCGCAGTCGGTTAAGCGTCCGACTTCAGCCAGGTCACGATCTCGCGGTCCGTGAGTTCGAGCCCCGCGTCAGGCTCTGGGCTGATGGCTCGGAGCCTGGAGCCTGTTTCCGATTCTGTGTCTCCCTCTCTCTCTGCCCCTCCCCCGTTCATGCTCTGTCTCTCTCTGTCCCAAAAATAAATAAAAAAAACGTTGAAAAAAAAATTAAAAAAAAAAAAAAAAAAAAAAAAAGAAAACTGTCAGCTTCTTCCCACACTTATCTTCTGTAAATGTTAGAATCTCCTGATTCTTTCCCCTGTCTCCAGCCTTGTCAGATCTCGACCCCTTTCGCTATACTGGACTCACAATGACCTCTCTGAATCAGAGAGCCAAGAACCTGGCTTAAAATTATTCCCGGGTCACCATTCTAAGGGTCAAGTGCAAGTTTCATATCAAAGTTTTATAAGATCCTTCATGATCTTGAGCAAAGTTGGATCTACCTATTGGACCTCTTCCCTCACTATTCTTTATCTAACTTACTGCACATTCTATTGCCATCCTAATTCCAACCTCTCAAATACCTCAACTTAAATTTTAATATATGCTTTATCCAGATTCAACTTTTAACACCCATTGTGGGACATGTTCTTTCTTCCCTTTGGGTTAGATTTTTAATACTGTTCATTATTGCTTACCATGTGCTATTTCTCCTTCTGAATCACTTTTATTTTTTTCCGCATTCTTTCTTTCTGCTGGCTAACTCCTTTTCAGCATGAAAGATTCATCCCAACAATGTCCTTCTCTTTGAAGGCTGCCTTGAGAAGATGGTATTTGAGGTTCCTTTCATGGAATTTTGTACATTATTAATATAGCATTCAGTTCACTGAATTTTGATTGCTTTTGTTCCCCCTACCTACTATTTTGGAGAAACTGCTGAAATCAGAATGACTCTTCTTTTGACTTAGGACTAATTATAGGTTATTTTTTAACTGAAGTATAGTTAGTTACAAATACTATTATATTAGTTTTAGGTGTTTGTACATGGTGATCCAATATTTGTATATATTGTGAAATGATCACCACAATAAGTCTAGCCAACACCTAACACCAGACACAGTTATAATTTTTTGCTTTTGTTTTTGTTTTGTTTTATGATGAGAACTTTTTTCTTAATTTTATTTTTTATTTTTTAAAATTTACATCCAAATTAGTTGGCATGTAGTGCAACAATGATTTCAGGAGTAGATTCCTTAGTTCCCCTTACCCATTTAGCCCATCCCCCCTCCCACAACCCCTCCAGTAACCCTCAGTTTGTTCTCCATATTTATGAGTCTCTTCTGTTTTGTCCCCTCCCATGTTTTTATATTTTTTTTGTTTCCCTTCCCTTATGTTCATGTTTTGTCTCTTAAAGTCCTCATATGAGTAAAGTCATATGATTTTTATCTTTCTCTGACTGACTAATTTCACTTAGCATAATACCCTCCAGTTCCATCCACGTAGTTGCAAATGGCAAGATTTCATTCTTTCTGATTGCCAAGTAATACTCTATTGAATATATATACCACATCTTCTTTATCCATTCATCCATCGATGGACATATGAGCTCTTTCCATACTTTGGCTATTGTTGATAGTGCTGCTGTAAACATGGGGGTGTATGTAACCCTTCGAAACAGCACACCTGTATCCCATGGATAAATGCCTAGTAGTGCAATTTCTGGGTCATAGGGTAGTTCTATTTTTAGTTTTTTGAGGAACCTCCATACTGTTTTCCAGAGTGGCTGCACTAGCTTGCATTCCCAGAGAACTTTTAAGATATATTCAGGCTGAAACTTCTGGACGTGCAATCAGTCCTCTCTCACAGAAAGACTGGGGCTGTGTTTCAGTCGACCCTCTGTGCAGTGTCCTAGGGATGGCAGCCTGCAAGAACTCTCTCTGATTGCTACAGTCCTATGGTACCTAGGAATACAAGCCCCTCTGGCCACTGGAGCCAGGCAATCAAGAGACATCCCCTGGGCAGCAACCACAAACACCAGGCCCCCAGAAGTAAAACCCAGGACGCTAGTCACGTGTAAGTGTTCTCTGGGAGATACGAGCACTTTGGAGTGAGGCAGAGGGGAAAGCATGAAGATGGTGTCCACCAACATGACCAATGCCGAAAGAAAAACATAGAGATAGAGCCTCCCTTCGGGAATGAAAAAAGAAGGAAAAAAAAGAAAGGATAAAACCCCCAAAACTTTGAGGCTAAAGAAAAAAAATGATTGTGCCCTTCAGATGAAGCAAGACTGAAGGAAACTGCAAAGAAGTCCCCTGCCAGTCTCCATCCCCAGAAAACACCCCAGCAGGCCCCAAAAGTCTGTCAAATCAGGTGCTTGCTCCACAACCAGATGCTACAAGACAAGGAAATGGACCCCTATGCCACAAAGTCTGGGAGTCCCTCTATCAGCTGCTTCCACACTGGGCCCAGAGGCAGTGAGTCTGAGCGTGAGCTATTATCTGAGATGCTATAGCCTTGTGGATATCCTAGGTTGTTGGGGTTCATCTCTCAGAAGCATGTCTTAAAAGGTAAGAATGCCCGAAGTGGTCTCTCTGGGGTTTTGAGTTCCCTCCTAACTACGGGTGTGATATAGGGGTGTGATATAGGGTGATATTGCATCCCAGTCTCTCCTACCTACTTTCATCTGGATCTTCTCTCCTTTCCTCATGTGTAGGAGTTTCTTGGAAACTTTTTAAAGTTTTTTCAGAGGAAGTGTTCCAAATGTAGCTGTAGAATCAGTGTATTTGTGGGAGGAGGGGAGTTTGGTGTCCTCTTACGTCGCCATCTTGAGCCCACCTCTAGAGTTCTTTGTAAAGAGTAATGAGATGAAATTCTGAATCAGGAAGAGACAGAAGCTTGTCAAAGGGTATTCTACTATCTATTTACTTATTATATACTATGAGTAATAGCAGGAAGTATTTAAGTCAACATATCATTAGTTTTAGCCCTTTACCAGTGAGAATTTTTTTAAATACAAGCAATTTTAGGCTCAATAGCCCTCAGCAAATTTTTTTTTTTTTTTTTAAGGTTTGAGTGACACAGAAGGATGACTAGGTGAGTAAATCAAAAGAAGGTGGCTCAGTCGGTTAAGCCTCTGACTTCTGCCCAGGTCATGATCTCACCTGGTTAGGGGGTTGGAGCTTCATATCGGGCTCTGTATTGATGGTTCAGAGCCTGGAGCCAGCTTCAGATTGTGTCTCCTTCTCTCTCTACCCCTCCCCTGATTACTCTCTCTCACTGTCTCTCTCAAAAATAAATAAACATTTTTTTTTTTTAATTTAGAAAAAAAAATTTTAAAAACAAGGTGGAGAAATTCTCAGTTGTTTCAATACCTTCCGTGGGGAAGAATGACTAGGAGTGGTAAAATCTGGTAAAGATCCCATTAATGCTTTTGAGGCAGGTTTAAGGAATAGAGTGCATTTAGTGGCAACATTAAAACAGAGGAATACATAAAAAGAATAGTTTTTATGTAAAAGGAGTTTTAGTGGGAACATTGGTATATTACATTGTTAGATCTCTTACAGTATTTGTTTACTTTTGTTGTTTTGTAGTGTTTCAGCACAGAAATTACTGTGATTAACTTAATAACTAATAATGACACTTTGTATTTTTCATCTTTACTTTTGGGTGGGGTGGAAATACAGTGATTTTTTTCCTGCCAGTTTTTGGCAAGCATTTTCTGTCCCTTAAAGAGGAATTTGACCAAATATCATCCCTGCATCTCTACTTCCAAGACTATGAGCTCCTTGAAGACAGAAACTGTGTCTGCAATTCTTTTGCCAACATCATAGCACAGAGCTTACATAAGGTAAATGGAAGCCCTTGTAGTAGAAGAATGTATAACATAAGAGTGAATAAGATAGTGGAGATGAAAAGGGCAAGGGCTTAAGCTGAAGTTGTGCTTTTAGCAATTTGTAATACTCACTGCTAATTAAATAAGCTCTACTTGGATTTTTTGAAACAATCAAGTAGGAAATGTGACTAATAGGAGCTAGTATTGGAACTGGATGTGCCCAGGGTGTTTTCTATTTCTAGGCTAGTTTGGATCATCTGAATTCTGAACAATATCTGGGACATGGCCCAGCATTCTGAATATTTTTGCATATTCATTAGTTCAATAAATAATTATAAGTTAGCTATATACTCAGGAAGTCTTCTGGGTGCTGACAGTAGGGCAGCAATATATGTAGAATTTATATTCTAAAGCTTATATGACCCTGATTTCCTTTTTTTTTTTTTTAAGTTTATTTTGAGAGAGAGAGAGAGAGAGAGAGCATGTGTGAGCAGGGGAGAGACAGAGGAGAGAGGATCCCAAGCAGGCTCTCCACTGTCAGCACACAGCCCTGTATGGGGCTTGAACTCGTGAACTGTGAGATCATGACCTGAGCTGAAATCAGGAAGTTTAATTGACTGAGCCACTCAGGTGCCCCTGATTTCCTTTTTAAATGCTTATACCAGGTAATGAATTGTAATTTTAAATTTAACTAGTAGTGATAGGATATATTTATTCTTCTTCTTGGATTTTCTTGTCTTTGGAAAGTGCTATATTTTGAGCAAACTGCTTCCTAGGGTATGAGTATAGTGATCTGTAATATCTATGTACTTGCTCTGCTTTTGTTCCCCTGGATGAAAGGTAACCCTGTTGATAGTGAATATATATTTCCTGAAACACGTATTGTGCAAGTTCTTTTAGTTAATGGTAGAATTAAAAATAGACTGTGAGACAACAAAATCAAGCTCCTTAGACCTGGCCAGACCTGGCCTGGTGTGTGAAATCTTGTGACCAGAGCAAAGGAACGTGCACTGAGAGATTTTGCATCTGATTATGCTCAAGTAGCTGTTTCTTTTCCATTCAGGATTTTCATCTCTAGCACCTATAATGTTTATGTGTGTGTAGCCTCTTTTGGACCATCTATAGTTCACTTACAATACTGCAATAGGCAACTTGCTTTAACTGTTTTTGTTTCTTCAGGGCGAGTTTATTTTTTTTACTTCCTTTTAGTCAACCCATTTTTACTCCCCATTTATAATGTGCATAATGAAGGGTTGGGATTACTGTATTTCATAAGGAAGTCCTAGGCAATGAGAATGAGAGTAAGGGTGTTTGTATTTACTGCTAATCCTGAATTTCATGTTTAGTGAATGGATAAAAGGAATACGGAAAATGTGTTAGTGAATCTGGGTTGATTTTGGTTGGGGTTCCTCTGTTGTGCCATCTGACTTTAAAGGTATCTATCTTCACATGAACACTTGTCCTCTGTTCTTTATCATCACTCGTGCCCAATTAGGAAAAAAAATAAATCCAGAGCAAATGTCTGCCAATCCAGTTTTCAAGTTCATCCCTCTTGTAGCAGTGAGCAGGACTCTTCCTGTCAATCACCTTTTGTAACCTGAAGAAAAGAGAAAGTTACTGACTGACACCAAGGAGAATTTCTTTACATTCCATTCTCAGTATCCACGGGGCTCTGGGATTTGAGACTATCAAATTAGTGTCAATTTGAGGCATTTCTGAGAGAAGGAGAAAAAAAATTAGAGATTACCTGAATTCATCTTCCATGTGACCCATTGCTAACATCCAATCTTGGTGGCTGTCAGTCACAGAGCAGGGCATTATATTTCAATGACTGAGTATCTCTTTAATTACAGAAATGAATAATCCAGTTCTCCCAGCTCTCTTCTTAAAGGCTGCATCCCATGAAAAGAAAGGTTTGAGCTTGAAGGGTCAACACAAACAGAATTTGCAGCAATTTCTATTACTAGCTTCTTTTCCTACTTTCTGAACACAGTATTTCCTCACTGACAGAGGAAATGAATAAAGTCTGGAAACACTTTTGCTAAGCTTCAGTGGCATTTAACAGCATTCCCTTCACTTTTTCAGGCTCTGTGATTGTGAACAGCATCAGAAACTGATGATCTTTTCTTTAAAGATGTATATCATTTTTAAAAATCTTCCCAAACTATAAAATTGAGAACATTTCAGGTTTTGAATTATCATAGAAGTAGCACACATTGTTACAATGCTCACTTTGAATCAAAGAAGTGTTTTTTTTAACCTTTTTGCTGATCATTTCTAAAATTATTTTGTGGTAATTTTGGGTAGACATATTCTCGGGATATTTAGATTCAAGGAATTGATCTCTAGACTTTGTGTATGTCAGTTTCTCCCTGGTAAGTATAAAGTGCTTAACCCAGGATTTTGCATTTAACAATTACTTAATATTAGTACTCATTACTGTTATTGTCATGGTGACTTGCCATTATAGCCTTGCATCAGTCAGTAATATATTGAGCACTTACTACAAACAGCATTGTGGAGAATAAAAAGGTCAGTCATGCTCAGATACTAAATTTGCTTAAAGAAAGAAATGGCTAGTAATGGAAATAAGTACAATGAAAAATAATAAGTACAAAGAAAAATAAAAAGTAAAAAGTAAACAAAGTTCTTTGTTTAGAAGCATGAGAAATAAATACCTCCAGATGAAGTCAGGAAAGCTTTCTGGTCAAAGTGGCATTTATGCTGGCCTTTAGAGAGTAGGTACAATTCAGACATGTAAAAAGCCAGGAATGGCTATTTTGAGAGGGAGAACAGACTGAGAAAGTTTACCGTGATAAAAATAACACTTGCATATTGTATTAAAAGGACAGGGTGATAAGTGTTTGCCAACGGAAGTTAGGCACGTGCCATGGAAAGCTTTGGGTGTCTGGGTAAGAAGTTGGTGTGTTTTTGTAACTAAACAGAATCCACAAATGGTTTGGCAACAGGGAAGCAATGTGATTAGAAAGAAATGTTTTAAACGTTTATTTATTTATTTTGAGAGAGGGAGGAGAGAGAGAATCCCAAGCAGGCTCCACTGTGAGTGTGGAACCTGATGTGGGTCTCAATCCCACAAACTGTGAGATTATGACCTAAACTGAAATCAAGAGTTGGAAGCTTATTTTAATTGTTATTCAAGGGGCGCCTGGGTGGCTCAGTCGGTTGGGCGTCCGACTTCGGTTGGGCGTCCGACTTCGGCTTAGGTCACGATCTCGCGGTCCGTGAGTTCGAGCCCCTCACCGGGCTCTGGGCTGATGGCTCAGAGCCTGGAGCCTGCTTCCGATTCTGTGTCTCCCTCTCTCTCTGCCCCTCCCCCTCCCCCTCCCCCGTTCATGCTCTGTCTCTCTCTGTCTCAAAAATAAATAAATGTTAAAAAAAATTATAAAAAAAAAATTGTTATCCTTATGCTTTTAAAGAGTTGCAGTTTGTTATCAGCTTTCATGTGTATTTTATATTTTTATAAAATTTATATTTATATTTTAAATAATATATATTACTGTTATATATAATAAATTATATATTTTTATAATTACGATAGAAATATATATATGTATATATATTTCCTGTCTGCAAGTATGGAGAAGGTTAAAGAAATACTCAAGAAACACCTTCCAATAATAGCAAAAGAATGGCTTCTTATAGAGCTCAAATTTTTATTTATATAAAAATACATATATATGTATATATCAGTATGCATATATATTTATATTTATATTTTCATACTTTGTCATCTCAAGTATTCAGGGTATTTTGGCTATGAGGGATTAAGAACATTTAAGCAATATATATAGGGAGAAACATCTTCAAAATATACACCAATAACAAATATTTCAATTTAGCTATCTTAGTTTAAAAATCTCATGAACTTTAATCTTCTGGAAAATGTAATAGAAATTTAGGAAATAGCATTGTGAGAATTTTTAGGTTGTATTAAAGCAAAAAGAAACCAAATCAAGTATTAGACTGAAGGAAATCCTTGTTTTCACTGAAAAGCTGAAATCTCATTTACACCTTATTCAATTATCTAAATCATATCCTTTAAGGATGAGTAACCCCATTTTGAATGTCAGCAAATGTAATTGAGAGGTGGAAGGGATACTGATTCTATGGGGCATAGACCACTTTACTCTGCACCCTTTCCTAACACTAAAATCCAGGATATTCGATGTCTAATCAATATTGTCATTACATAATAATGACGGCTCTTTTTGGTTAGCAGAACATTTTGCATACTAAGAAACACATGCTTTCCTGACGAATCAAGACCTTTTTGGCTTTAAATGATGGATTAATAATCTGTAGATAATTTTAGGCTGTTGATTGTTACCAACAGAGTCAGGTGAATTTTAAAAAGGCACACTTCTAAGGTGATTGACCAAATCGGGTGAGGACCAAACCCAGATTGGGTTTATTTATGTCTTAGCCTCTTTATTTTATTATGGATAGTATCTTCTTCCTCAGGCAAATAATTATTGCAAAGTAAATATTTCATATGCAAATAACCCTTAAACTTGGCACCTTATGTACTGAGAGAAATATGGAAGAAATGTATCACAAACAGTATTTTATTATATTTTAGGAAATTCCTCCGCTGATTTGGGTAAAGTCTGGAGTATAAATGCATATCCCTAAAAAAAAAGTTCATTCTCTTTAATTACAGGCATTTTGGATTTCTGTCTGTACTGTGTGGTTTTTATTCCGTTAAATGCTGAGATGATAATGTGTAAAGCTCCCAGATTTTGGAAGGATTAGGCAGGGATTGTCAATTCAAGCAGAGAATTTGATCTAAATTCTAAAAGATTAAAAAGTTTAAAACTGACAGGAAGGCTAATGATTTCATTATGATATGGTTATTGTCTAGCATGGAAGATATATCTTTTATAGATTACAAAATATTCCAAAGAAACATCATTAAGATAGTTAGAAGAAAATAGCTCCTTCACCATTTACTTTATATAAAAAGAAAACAAACAAAAAAGAAATCATGTTTTGATAAATATTTTCTGCACTTTCTATGACATTATTTTATGAAATTTAGACCTTATAAGATAAAAACTTCTAAGAAAATTTTAGAACTCTGCTAACAAGTTTAATTATATGTAAGTAAATTATAGCACATTAATTACTACCTGTATATTAATTTTTGAGAACTAGTCAAAGTTCTTTAAAAAGGCAAAAATAAAGCCTTAATTCTTCCCATATTATAAACAGGAGTAGAAAAATAATTCAGTACAATTCTTGTTTCTAGTTTAGCTGAAGGACAAAATCTCAACGTTATTCAATTAAGAGATGAAATTAACCTAACAAGTAACAGCAGTGGACTACAGATACTTTTGGTTTCCATTTTATACAGAAATAGATATGAACAAGTTAGGATTTGAGTAGCTCCCCAAAAGTTCCATATCTCCCAAAATACTTCACCTTAACCTGACAGTCTGAAGCTCCATTCTGTGAGATTGGCTTTCTCTGCCTCTTTTCTTAACACATTTTTTCTATTAAAACCACAATGTAACTTACAAAAGAGTCACATTAAATGAATATATGTTATGACCATATTAACAGGATTTGAGGTAAAGAAGATTTTTATTAAAGGTAAAAAAGATGGAGGGGCACCTGTGTGGCTCATTGGGTTGGGCGTATGACTGGCCCAGGTCACGATCTTACAATTCGTGAAATTCGTGAGTCTGAGCCCCGCATCGAGCTCTGTGCTGACAGCTTGCAGCCTGGAGCCTGCTTGGATTCTGCGTCTCCTTCTCTCTCCTCCCTTTCTCTCTCTCTCTCTCTCTCTCTCTCTCTCTCTCATAAATAAACATTTTTAAAAAGTAAAAAAAAAAGTAAAAAAGATAGAATGATTATGGGCCCTGCCAGTGAAATCAGGACTTTGTCACAGGCTATACTGAATATAAGAGAGGAATCAAGGAAACCATGTGGCTAGACACTGTTCATTGTGTCATTAGACATAATAAACCCAAATGTCTTCAGAAGCTGTTAAAATAATAATGTGTGACTTACTGGATTATATGACAATAGGGCATAGTTGTGTGATAATGGAACATGAATACCTTCCCAACCTCAAAGCATTAAAAACCTTTATTGGGGGGGGGAGGTGTCTGGGTGGCTCAGTCAGTTAAACGTCTGATTTTTGATTCAGCTCAGGTCAGGATTTCAGGGTAATGAGTTCAGGTTCTGGGCTGGGCTCCATGCTAGGCATGAAACTTACTTAATTAAAAAAAAAAAAAAAAACTTTCTTCTTAAATACTGTGCTAATTAAACACAATAGGTCAAGGCCAGAATTTGCCAAAAAAAAAAAAAGTCCTTTGCCAGGGTGTTACCCCTAAACTTAATATTTTGAAGTAGCAGAGATTTAAATGATATGAAAGTTAAACCCTTGTTCAATTCTGACATATCATCCAACTCATCTGGAAATATGATGGGGAGTAGCAGAATGGTGTCTATTTATGCTTCCCAAGACTTCCTATCTTCCTCTCTTCCATCTATAAGGTGAGGATAAAAGTAGTACCAAAATGAGGACTTAACAAAATCAGGTATACAGAGCCTGGTACAAAAGAATTGGTCATTGGATCAGAGGGTCGTTGAGGCCTCATTCCTATAGGTCACTAAATACTTGGGTTGGGCTCACTTGAAGTTTATTCAATCTGTTTTCTTTCAACAAGAGGAAAACTCTTTTGTTTTAAAAAATAAGGCCTAATAGAATACAGTTGATCCTTGAACAACATGGGGATTAGGAGTGCTGATCCCCAATGCCGTTGAAAATCCACACATAATTTTTGACTCCCTAAGAACTTAACTCTTAATAGCCCACTATTGACTGAAAGCCTTACTGATAACATAAATAGGCAATCAGCACATACTGTGTATGTTATATGTATTATAAACTATATTCTTATAGTCAAGTAAGCTAGAAAAAATAAACTGTTTTTAAGAAGATTATAAGGGAGTGCTCCTGGCTAGTTCATTCAGTAGAGAGTGCAACTCTTGACCTTGGGGTTCTTTGAGCCCCACACTGGGTGTAAGGATTACTTAAAAAAATAAAAATCTTTTTTTTTTTTTTAAACGCTTATTTATTTTTGAGACAGAGAGAGACAGAGCATGAACGGGGGAGGGCCAGAGAGAGGGAGATACAGAATCTGAAACAGGCTCCAGGCTCTGAGCTGTCAGCACAGAGCCCAACGCAGGGCTCGAACTCACGGACCGCGAAATCATGACCTGAGCCGAAGTTGGCCACTTAACCAACTGAGCCACCCAGGCACCCCATAAAAATCTTTAAAAAAATCATAAGGAAGTGAAAATATATTTATAGTTCTATACTGTATTGGTAAAAAAAAAAAATCTGCCTATAAGTTGGCCCATGCATTTCAAGCCAGTGTTGTTCAGGGTCAACTGGTTACGGTTTGCATGAGATACAGTTTGATAGGAAAAAGTACTACCAAAATTATAAATCAATATTTGTATGGATTTTGTATATGTTTAATAATGGTATTATTATTTATTTCCATAAAACTCTAATCATTGCTATTCAGTGATATAAGCAAAAATAATTCCATAGGCCTGGACCTATTTTCCCAGTGACAAACCTCCTACATAAAATCTTTCATTCTTATTTAAAGTATAATTGGTTTCACAATCTTCTATAAGGCTTATGGCTCACACAATCAGTTTCCCTTTGTGTTACCATTGTGAGATAGAATGAGATACACAGGCTTCAGAGGAAACCATATCTGAAGAGGGTTGTAAGAATATGTATGGCTTTAATTTTTTTTCAGATACAATATTTGATATATCAGAAATTGCTTTAGGTTCAATTTGAGTCACCTTATCTTTAAATAAGGTGGAGCACCCTTCTGAAAAGGGGCCCCGATGGGTCAGGCTTCCTCACATAATTGGATCTCCAGAAACTGATTAAAACTCCTTTATTCACTCATTCATTCACTTATTCATTCATTCACTGGATAAATATTTATATAACTACTCTATGCCAGATACTATATAACATAGAAACCAGAAATACATAAAAAAAAAATATAGCGTCTATCCTTATGGAGTTAAGTCAGTTAAGGATGATTACCTCCAAAAAAGTCTACAATTGCAATTATTTGATACATGTTTTGAGAAAGATGTGCAGAAAAAAAAAATGGATAAAGAAGACTTCCCATAAAGTCAATGCCTGAGCTGAATCTTAAAGAATGAATTTAGTGTGAAGGTAAAATTTTAATAAGGCTGTTTAAAATAATAAAAATTAGAAACCTAGCAGTGTATCTTTCAGACAAATGGGAAGACTGCACTTTTGTGCCCACTTTGAAGTTAGGTATGGCCATGGACCTCCATTAGTCAATGAAATATAAATGGGGTTGATGCACATGTATCACTTGCAGGTAGTGGGATTAAGAACCAGCGAGTGACTCACTGTATTCTCTTACACCACTGAGGGGACCATGGGGACACAGATTTGCCCAGAGCCTCCATGTGCCTGAGTATCTAGAGGCTATTATGAGTAGAGTCATATGGGCTGACTGAGTTGGACATGTACCTTTTCTTGTGGCGAACTATTCTGATTGATAAAAAGATTGGGAGGCGGTGGGTAGAGATGGGAGATTAGATATGATTTTTGGACAGAGGGTAAAAGATTGGGAAAATAACTATGAAATAGTTTTTGAGTTTTTTTTGTTTGTTTTTGTTTGTTTTACAAATTGTGCTGCAACACCTTAATATTCACATGCAAAAGAATAAAGTTGGACCCCTACAATAGGCCATACACACAAATTACTTCAAAGTGGATCAAAGACCTAAACATAAAAGAAAAAATTAAAACTCTTAGAAGAAAACAGAATAAATGTGATTTTAGGTTAGGCAATGACTTCTTAGATATGATGCCAAAGTACAAACAACAAAAGAAAAAAATAGATAAACTGAATTTGTCAAAATTCAAACCTTTTGAGTTTCAAAGGACAACATCAATCAAGTGAAAAGGATAATCATTATGATTATAGAAAAATCATATTTCTGATAAGAGACCTGTATTAAGAATACCTAAGAAACACTTCCAGCTCAGCAATTAAAAGATAAATAACCCAATTTTTAAAAATGGACAAATTATTTAAATAGACATTTCTCTAAAGAAGATCTACAAATAGAAATAAGAATATGAAAAGTTGCTCAAAATAATTAGCTATCAAAGAAATGTAAATCAAAACTCAAGGAAATACCACTTCACATCCCCAAAGACGGCTATAATAAAAAAGATAACCAGTATTGGCAATGTTGTGGAGAACCTGGAATTTTCATACATTGCTGATTGGAATGTAAAATGGTGTAGTCACTCTGGGAAACAGCCTGACAGTTCCTCAAATGGTTGAACAAGTGTTATCACATGATCCAGCAATTCCACTCTTAGTTATGCATTCAAGAGAAATGAAAATGTATGTCCACACAAAAACGTATGCAAAAACGTTCATAGCAGCATTATTCATAATATCCAAAAAGTAGAAATAACCCACATGTTCATCAACTGATGAATGGATGAACAAAAGTGGTTTATCCACGTAACAAAATATTATTCTCCAATAGAAAGGAGTAAAATAATGGCACATGTTATAACATGCATGACACTTGAAAACATTATGGTTAAGTGAAAGAAATCAGTCACAAAAGATCACAAAATAACATGCAATGCCCATAATAGGCAAATCTATAAAGTCAGAAATTAGTGGTTGTCATGGACTAGGGGAAGGAACGAATGGGGAGTGACTGCTAATGGGTTTGAGGATTTTATTTAGGGGGGATAAAATTGTTCTAAAATTAGTGATCATGCTTTGTAAAACTCTGGGAATACAATGAAAAGCACTGAGTTGCACCCTTAAGTGTTTATTTTATGGTAAGTGAATCATATATCAATAAAACTATTATTTTTACTTTTTTAAGTTTTTATTTATTTGAGACAGAGAGACACAGAGAGTGGTGGGGGAGCAGAGAAAGGGAGAGAGAATCCCAAGCAGTCTCGACAAGGGGCTGGATCCTATGGCCGCAAGATAATGACCTAAGCCAATATCAAGAGTCAGACTCTTAACCAACTGAGCCACACAGGGGCCCCTCTTTTTCTGAATCTATTAAGATGATTATGTGATTTGTGCCTTTTATTCTATTAACAAAGTGTATATGTTTGATTTTTCAGATGCTAAACTAACCTTGCATTCGTGGGATAAATTCTTAGTGGTGATGGTGTATAATCATTTTCACATTTGCTGAATTCAGTTTGCTAGTACTTTCTTGAGGACTCCTGCACTATATTTAAAAGGGATATTAGTCCATAGTTTTCTTATAACATCTCTCTGGTTTTAGCATCAGGGTCTGATAGAACGAATTGGGAATGTTTTTCTCTTTTTCTACTTTATGAAACTTTTTATATTATTTCCTCTTTGTCAGGATAGATTAACTTTTAGTAGATAAATCAAGCTCAATATTTGTATTTATTTATTTATCTACTTACTTATGCTTTATAAAATTGAGATGACAGCTTTTCACTGAATAAGTTTAAGATTTTGACTAGCACAAGTTCATTCCTGCTAAACTTTGTCTCTTATAAGGTAGCTTTTTGGTTAGCTAGTAATTGGATATAAATTTCTTTAAAGGCCTTGAATCAATATGTCTCTCATTATTTGCCAAGGAGATCTATAGGTGTGATTACACTTTCAATGCTCCACCAGCTTAAAATTCTGCTTTTTCCCTTTATTTTCTGTATATACAGAGTTCAAGGCCAGACAGAGTAAGATATTAGAGCCTTGACTGGTCTTATGTAGGCACACACTCAGCTATGCATATGTTCATGGCTTTCCACATCTCCAGGAAGATGCTGGAGATTTTCAGTCATATATGGACATCTCATTCCTCAGATATTCCCTATGTATTTTGGTCAACCTCTTGTTTGTCCAAGTTGGTATCATGTCCTCAGGCAGCTGCAATATGAAACAAGAATTGCTAATGATTGTTTTGCAATGATGCCTGAAGGATGGGGCTTTTCCCAATGAGTCAGGTAAATGAAAGTAAACCCTGTGAATGAGGCTTTTCAAGGAAGCTTCCAGAAAGGTCAAAATATTAACAATTATTTGGTGATGAAACTTTTTAAGAAACTCCAAAGCCACTCTGTTTCCACCAGCAGCTATTAGGCTGATGGTTTTCCATAGCTATCTTGGTTGCAAGACTTTGGGTGTGTAAGGCCACCACAGAGCTATGGAGAGAAGGCTATATATAGAGCAAATTAAAACATCAGAGTCAACTGTTCTTAACCATTTTCTGCCATTTTTCTTGAATAAAAGCTCCTCCGATTGTTTCAAGCCTTTGGTTAACTTCCAGAACTCTAAAAAGATAAATTTTGCTAATGTTTTTGCTGTTTTTAAAAAAGAATGGATTTTTGGAGGCTCACTACTACTGAAATGGTCTCTTCCCCAGTGACTACTTCTGATAAGAAATGGAGACTTGGTATTCCATCACCTATCAGAAGATAGAATATTGAGCTGGCTGTTTATCCTCATGCTGGATTTTTTTTAATTTCTGTGGGAATCTGACTCTGGTTTCTTTTCTCTGTGCTCACACCCAGATTTTTAATTTAGTTTTTTAATAAAAATTGTATATATCCAAGATGTACAATATGATGACTTGATACACATAGACACAGTGCAATTATTATTATAGTCAAGCTAATTTATGTCTTCACATTGTTACATTTTTTTTTTGTTTTGATGAAAGCAACTGAAATCTACCCTGTTAGCAAATTTCCAACATTCAGTATTATTAACATTTTCTACCTCTCTCACCTCTCCGCCCCTCGTAAATATCATTTAACTCTCTGCGTCTGTGTATTCAACTTTTTTAGATTCCACATATCAGTGAGATCATATACTTTTTTTCTTTCTGTGTCTGGCTTATTTCAGGTTTTTAAGTATGTAGGAAAAAGCTACCTTTTGTCATAGGTTTGCTTTTTACTTTAATATATATTATTTAGAAAGACTACTTGAAAATAAAGATTGTCACAAAATTTAAACTTTGATAACATAATGAAGTGTATTTACTGACAGGAAATTTTAGTCCCTCCCCTGAGAAAATCTCTCATTCTCACTCATAACAGAAGACATTAAATTATAAACAAATGTTATTGTTCATTCTGACCAATAAACTAAGAAACAATGTGGATTTGATAATTGGATAGATGGTTGCAATAAATAAAATGTCCCCTGACATTGTGATATATTCCCTTAGCAGTGAATTCATCCTTTATAATCATTAAGAGCATAATTTATTAAGCTAAGCTTATATAGTTGACTTTTCTGGAAATGTGTATTTTCAGCTCTGTTTACTTGATATAACAAACTAATTTAAAAATTCAAAAAATCATGCTGAAGGACACTATAAAGTACTCACTGCATATTTGACAATACTTATCAATGTCATGGCATACTTTTTTTTTTAATCCACAGAACAAGAAGTTTTCAAGTTGATTTTCATCTTTCCCCAGACTCTGCCTGATGTTCTTTATCCTTGACAACAAAAGCAGCCAAGATGTAGTGTAAAATCAGTCCAGGGTGAGAAGTACACTTAAATTTGAATGTGAGTTTTATAATGATAAATTAGTAGTAAGTGACTAGGAGAAGTGCCTAGGAACTTAATGCTTGACTTCTGTGTTCCAATCTGTAGAATGCCTCCATACAGGGTGGTTCGGGTGGTTGAATTAAATAGTGCACATATTACAACTAGTATATAGGTGCTCAACATAATACATTTTTTCCTTCCTTAACTAAGGTATGTAAATTCTAGGAAAGATAAATATAAAAGGGAAAATCTGACTCTATTTGATAGACTATCCATTGGTTGAAAGTGGGATTTGATATAAATTATATTTTTTTAAAATTATGATAGAAATTAATTGTATTCAAAGGCTACTGGTCCCCACTTCCCATTAAGTCATTCAATCAGTTATTTGTTGATATATTCATCCAGCTACACATCTCTTTTGAGTTGCCACTAAGGACCAGGGATTAAGATTAAAACAAACAACAAAGAAAAGGGGAATGATTATTGACTTTGGGAAGCTTCATTCTAGTGCCAACACCTGAAAAATGACAACAAACCTCCCCAAAATTGTTAAAGGCTGAGGTAATTATGGATTATTATAAGCATGTAAGAAAATACACGAGTTAAGGCAAATTGCAGGAGGGGGGCTTCAGGGAGTATTGTCATAGAAGGACTCTCTGAGGAGATGATTTTAGAATAAATACCTGAAGAATGTTAAGTAGGAGCCACATCAGAAACTGAAGAAGAAAATATACATAAAATATAAATTAAACCATTTCCGGGCATAGGGAAGAGGGAATGCATTGTCTCAAAAGTGGGGAAAATCTTGGTTTATGCAAGAAACAGAAAGGAGGTCAGAGGCATTGGAGCCTAACAAATCACTGGGAAGGTGATGTGAAAAAAAAAATTGATACTGGGCAAGAACCAGTTTAAGCAGTGTCTTGTAACCAAAGGAGTTTGGATTTTGTCCTAAGTGTAGTGGGAAAGCAGTGGTATGACTTGATCTGATTTATGTTCTATAAAGATGATTCTGGCTGCTTGTTGAGAATGGATTGGAAAAGGCCAAATGTGCATATATAGGGACATACCCAGACACCCCACAGTCTTCCCCAAGAGGACTATAAGAAATGAAAAAGGGTGTTTGGCCAAGTTCCTGTCATACAGTGGCAGAGAAGCTTGTGACCTAATATGAGCCCCCCAAGAGTCTTTGATCACCAGATGGTGGAGAGACCACCTTTCCTCTCTATGCTGTCTGCTTGGTCTCTGCACAGCAGCTGCCCAGAGCCTATAACAGCATGTGAGGCTGCACAAAGGATGGGACCTAGATAGTGATGCCAGTTTGCCATACTCTGGAGACAACTATCTCAATGTGATCATTTTCATACACAAAGTATAGTTTCATATTCAGTGTGTGAGATGGTCCAAGTTTAAGAATACTTGCTGTATGAGATATCCAATGTATAGGAACAATTCCTTTTTACTACCATGAATGTATATTTTATTTTTATTTTATGTAAATCTTATCCAATTGCTAGGTATCAATTATATTTCTTATTTATATTTGGTACATTCCATTAGTGCTGTGTTTCACATACACATGGGTGTTATCTTTGAAGGATTATTATAAACCTTGGATGTCTGTTGATCACTAAAAATTGAATCAATTGATTCTTAACAGTAATCTTTTACCTCCCTGCAGCATTCTTTAATTAACACACGACAGGGTTTCAGAGCAAGAGTTCTGTTGTCACAGTATGCTTCTATAGGAACTGTAACAAATTAGGAAGCAAAGAATGGAATGAATTTAGCCTTTAAGATGCAGGTATTAATACGTTGAGTTGATGTGAGTGAAAGACAACTATAGTACAGTAATTAGTGCAAGCCTTCTGTTTTGAATTTATCATCTTGAAGGATAGTAATAGAAAATAACAAGACAACATTACAGAAAATAGATGGGAAAAATGACGATTCAATTACAGGAAAAAGTACTTTTTATTATGTGGATTGAGACTGTATAAAAAAGTCATTGGAATTTTTGTTTTCTTTTGTTGTAAAGAAAGAGAGCATAGAGGTGTTGATCCTGCCAAAACCGACTCATTTATTTAATGGTTGCCAAGTACAGTCCTTGATATTCTGCTAGAGATTTGACAGTTACAGTTTTGCCAAGGTTGTTTGGGAACACTTGATGTCTTTCCCATATGTTGTTAGAAGGCAACCCTAGAACACATGATATAAGAGCCAGGCTGGAAATGGAGCTCTTTGTGGAATCTGGTTTTTTCTTGAATTCTCACATAACAACCATTAATCTCTTGTCCCTTGCAGTTCTAAGAGTGATAGAGGGAATGATACAAACTTAAGAGACCAGGATAACATATGCAGCCCGACTTAGAATCTACCCTGTTTCTAAACACAAGCAAACAACAAACATTAAAATATAGCTCTTTGAGAGGTCTAATGTTAAATAGTCTGAGTTCATTTCCTGGATGATTTTTAGACCTATTGTTGACTCACCCCAAAACTGTCATAGTATATAGTCTAGCCAACTACTGAGGGAGTAGGTCTAAACAGGATGAGGAATTCTACCTTCTTCTCTTGTGGTGATCTTTTCTGATCAGGGTGAAGTTGCTGGTGTTGGAGTGAGTGATTGCTGATATTCCCCTGTGCTTTGCCTGGCTTTGCTTACGGAAGCTTTTATTGTTATTAATATTTAACATTGACTGAAGGCCAACAGTGCTCTAGGTGATGAATACAACATTGAGCTAGCTCTGGTCTTTGTCCAACTGGATAATTTCCAATTACACAACTAGGAAATAAAACTTTCTCTATATAAATACAGGGATAAATAGGACAATGTGGGAAAAAAACAAGTAGTCATTTATATTCATTGACCTATGACAAATTCCAGATGAACTTTCACTGTACTTTAAGAAAAGCTGGTTAATTTTCTAATGAAAAGATTTAATATTTTCCAATTTTGGTTAGTCTTCTCAGCTGGTTGCACTTAAACATTTATTTTGGAGTTACTAAGAATAATATATTCTAAAGGTGGTATGAGCAAAATTACTGGAAGTTTAATGAATTACTCAAGTTTAATTTATATGAATAATTATTGTTAGTTTCATGGATAAACTTTCAGACCATTATATTTTCAAAGTTTTTTTATTAAAATTAATTAAATATATCAGTGTATCTTGTTAAAAATAAAAACTGAGCAAACAGAAGTCAGTATTAAGATTAAGCTATGCTGTTTTCTCTCAAATATTCTTCCTAGAGCAGAAATTATTTTGCTGCTAAGACTTTAAGGGATGTATGTTGGTTCATCTACTTGCCCTCTGTGTTCGAAAAAGAATTGATTTATATCCTGCCTTTTTCCAATTTGCTCCTCTAATTGATATAGCACTGGATGAGAATAATCCATTAATAGCCATGAGTGAGGTTTTAAGAGAGTAGAGCTGCAGAAAGCATTAAACTAACAAACAGAATGCAATGTGCTTTATTTATTTATAATTATCCTGAAAGAAATAAGTTGGAAGCGTCATTATCATATGATCTTTTATAGTATTAGGTTCCTGATGCCTTGTGAGTCTCTCTGATGTTTTGCATTTTAGGATTTTCTTGGCAAACGTTTAGAAATTCCTTAGAGTGTCACATCTAAAACCCTATCTTTCTGATGACTCTTTTCTTGTTTTTCTCCTTCTAAGTGCACTTGTCTTATTCCCTCTCAATTGTGAGCCTCTAAGGAAAGAGACAATACCTTACTCATCTGGTTGTCTTTGTGTCTGGAACTTACTGGGCATAAAGTAAAATATTTTTTGAATTTACTTGATTTTCAGATTAAATTTTACATTGTGAGAATTCAACTTCAAAAAATCTAAATTTGATTTGGTTTGGAGATGATAAAGGATAGAATAAGAAAGAAAATTAGAAAGTCATTTTGCCCAAGATTAAATAGAACTGTGTATAGAACACTTTCTGGTGAATTATGTAATCGCATGAAATAAACTTTTTAAATTATAATAGTGATCAGTTATCTCAATTAAAAGTAACACTTAAAAAGGCAATACATGTTTACTATGAGGTTATTATAGAAAACACTAAAGAGCAAAAGGTTAAAAATAATATGTAATTTTCTTGCCCATAGAAAACTTCCATTTAACTTTGAACTTCTGTTCTTTTATCCAACTTGACATATGTCTACATTTTACTTTTATAAATAAGGGATCATATTATGCATACATCTTGTCATACCTTTCTTACCTAACATAGTATTCATTTTTCATGCCATTAAGTATTTTTATGGTAATATTGTTGTCTTAATATATATATGTATTTATTTATTTTTAGAGAGAAGAAGAGAGAGAGGGAGGGAGAGAGTGCAAGCAGTGGAGGGGCAGAGAGAGAGGGAGAGAGAGAATCCCAGAGGATATCTCTGATAGTGCAGCGCCTAACCTGGGGCTCAATCTCATGAACCATGAGATCATAACCTGAGCTGAAATCAAGAGTCAGAAGCTTAACTGACTGAGACACCCAGGTGCCCCTGTTTTAATATTTAACATGATTTTATCAAACCATTTTTCCATTACTTGTCATTTATATACAGTGGACTGACTCTTGAACAACATTAGTTTGAACTGCAAGGGTCCATTTTTACACAATTTTTTTTCAATAAATACAGTAATAAAAATGTATTTTCTCTTCCTTATGATTTTCTTAATAACATTTTTTCTCTAGTTTACTTTATTATAAAAATATAGTATATAATACATATAATATACAAATGTGTGTTAATCCACTGTTCATGTTATCATAAGTCTTCTGATTAACATTAGGCTATTTATTGGTAGTTAAGTTTTGGAGAAGTCAAAATTTATATACTGATTTTTGACTGCACAGGGGTCAGTGCTCCTAGCTCCTGTGTTGTTCAAGGAGGAAACTGTAATTTGTAATTGTCCTTTATCACAAACAATTAATGATTAACATCTTTACAACTAGGTCTTTGTGTGTACCCTAAACTAACAAAATATTTTACGAAGTATGTGCAAATACATATGTTTGTCACAATCACTAGTGACTCATAAAATTAAAAATATTCATCTTAAGTAATTATTGTATTTTTAAACAGCAGTTCATAGTTATAAATGAGAAAGTATTTACTTAAAAAAACCATGCAGGACTGACTAATTTAATTTTGTAAATTAATTTCCTCACCACAGCATCTCAGTTTCCAACTTTTATCTTAAATATTTGATTTCCTCAAACATTGACCCATTGGCTGCCAGGTGTCAGGGGATTTCTAGGAATATAAGACGAAGATTACGAAGTTTCTGTGTTTAAACTACTCAGTTTCATGGAAACAGATTTCTTTTACAGAAATGAGTTAGTGTTCCAGAGACAAAGCACAGACAAGGATTAACTTTGCATTAGTCCTTAAAAGTCCACATCAAAACCAACTGATACTAAGTGGAGAAATAAACTACTAATAAGTGATAAACAATAAACTAATAGATGAAAAAAGGACTAAGCTCATGATATGTGCTAAAGTTTATTTAGATATTTGATGATATCTATATTACCTATCATTGATTATCACCATTGTAGACACTAATATCTTCATGAAGCTTACTTTCTATCATCTTAGGTTAAATAGCAGTAAATCCATAGTAGTGTATATTGGCATTCTCTATAAAGAGGTAATGAAAAGATTATGAAGGAATAGAGATTGGAGTTACCAAAAATATTGTTACAAAGTAAAAACATAATTTACTATTATTAAACTAAGAAATAACAGTTGATAGAACTCTTAAATATAGCCCAATTTATGTACTTAAAATTTTTTTTTAGTTGAATTCCCTTCTATGTTCTGGTATTTAGTATATCTAAACAACCACAATGATGCATTCATAACTGGTGAAATAAATATTGTCACAATTACACAATCATTTTGGATCATGCTTAATTTTTTTTTCTTTGGCATATGTTGATGTATGATATGATAACACTTAATGACATATAGACTTTGTCATTGCTGATTTATCTATAGTTTCATAATTTAGTGCCATATATTTTAAAGTTCTTCAAAAAAGTTCTCAATAATTTACTTGTTAAAAAAAATTCAAGTTTAGTCCCCATAAAAAGGATTATTTGAAATTTAGAGACATTTTGATGTTCTATTTCTTTTTTTTTTCAAATTTTTATTTAAATTCTAGTTAGTTACAATACAGTACAATATTGGTTTCAGGAGTAGAATTCAGTGATTCATCCCTTACATACAACACCTAGTACTCATCTCAGCAAGTGCCCTCCTTAATACCCATCACCCATCTAGCCTGTCTCCCACTCACCTCCCCTCATCAACCTTGTTTGTTCTCTATCCAATTTGATGTTCTATATCCCAAGAATCTGCACTATATTCACTATCATAATGACTTCTTCCAATCAATGTAGAGATGAACAATGTAATTACTTTGATTCAAAGCGACAAATTGCAAAGGTAGAATAGTCTGGCAAACGTTGTTCATGTGCTGTTGGCTGTCAAAGGGAAAAGTCAGAGGGAAAGAGAAAACCAGCCATCAGCTCCTCTCCCTAAAACTAATCAGCCATCCCGGGTGGTTTTGTGTCCTCCTCGCTTGTCTAGTAACTACTGCTTGTATTCATGCCATGTAAATTCAGTTCATCCATTATTTCCAGGATGTACAATAATATACCAGTAAATCCTTAGCAAGGAAACAGAAGAACTAGTCTTACAGTGAGTGCTCTGGCATTTGTAAGGAGTTTGTATCCTGGAGTTTAGGTCAATGAGTTTGATTTCCTAATTCTGTATATTCAAGGGCTTTCTGGAGAATGGTTAGAACCTCTATTGACAGAATTATAGGCTATGTGGTCATGACTAAATTATGAATATCTCAATTCTTCTGTTTTTTTGGAAATTGAAAGAAGAAAATATAGATTAAAAATACACAAACACTTACTTAAAGCTAATTTGTTCCTTTTGAGTATTATATGAATTTGTTTTCTATGAGTAAATAAAAGAAATCTGTACTTTTTTTTTCAAAACTGGTTTATCCTGAGGTCTATTTCCCTGAAAAACAAAGGAAGCATAACAGATCATACCAAACTGAAATTATCCTAAAAGTTTATTGAGTAAATAATGCCTACCCTTGATAATTTAAAATATTCATTAAATTAATTTAGAACTAAAAATGTTTCTACATTTTAAGATTATTGTTTTATTTCCTCTCTGTGTGTGTTCAATGATAGTGAGCAATATTTTTTCTTCCTGTACCAAACAATAAGCATCATTAACATAATCACCAAATATTCTCTGTGCTCACTAGACTTAGGGCATTGGCTAGATGTTGAAGAGAAAATGGCAGGGAGTCTGACAATTATTTTATTTTATTTTTAAGAGAGAGAGTGCATGTTCATGTGTGAGCGGAGGAGGGGTAGAGGGAGTGAGAGAGAATTCCAAGCAGCCTGCATGCTCATTCCCAGAGCCCTGATGCCGAGCTTGATCCCACAACCATGAGATGATGACCTGAGCTGAAATCAGGAGTCGAGTGTTCAACTGACTTTTTAAAGTTTAAAGAAGTGAAAGGCCAATGTCCCATCCATAGGGTCTTACAATCTAATTTGAAAGAAATGAGTTGAACAGCACAAAGACATGTAACAGTATATGGTAGTTTCATTGAGTCTCAAAAGCTGTCCATGATACATTCAATAAATACTGAGAAAGGAACAGTTATAAGGAACTGTATTCAGAAATTTCTTTTAGGATTCTCTGAGAAGGAATATTATGAGAAAATTTAAAGAAAAATACTTTCAATTAGATGTCAAGGGAAAGATTTGTAAAAGGGTAGGCATAAAGCAAAGATAAAAATGTAAACCCTCCATGATGGCAAAGAGAAGAACTTCTGAGGAAGAAATTATTGTGTTTGATATGATGTTTTGGAAATATTGGATTACTTTATTAACAGCAAGTGAAATAAGTTATGGGGAGGAGGCTATAGTGATGTCCATAGACAGGGGTCACCAGTTAGGAGAATGACGCACTTGATCAGGTGTGAAATAATTAGACCACCACACAGAAGTAGCAATGGGAACAGGAATGGCTGGCTTGTTGTGGTAGCTATGGTGAGTGGACATAGGAGAATCTAATTGACAGAGATAGTTCCATCCGAGGAGTAAAGGAAAACTTTTTATTTTTAAGGTCAGTTTTGATATTTTGATAGAAATGTTAGATTTGAGACACTACAAAGATCTTGAAGGTGAAGGTGATAAAGCTTGGAGCTGTACTGTAGATTTTAATGATGATCAACTAAAAATATGTGAATAGGTTCAGGTTGAATTGATTCAGTATCCAGCGTTATTTGTATAATTATAGGTTTGAATGTTAAATATTTAGATATTTAAATGTTTAGATATTTACATAAACAGTTTTTGTCAGTGTCTATATGTGTTTCCAGTATCTCAAGAAGGACATGACGTGAACAACAGAGATAGGGAGTTCCCTGTATTGAGCCAAACAGTAAAGTTGATGAACTTTGTACATAGACTGAAAACATATCAGGGCAGGATCAGGAAATACCACTAGGAAAAGAGACAGGTTTATGGAATAGAAGAAAGAAGATATTGTGGTTCAATAAAAGTTAAGAGTTAAGGGAATTTCATAAAAGAATTGATTTAGCCCACAATTAAAAATGATAACTATGGGGCACCTGGGTGGTTCAGTTGGTTAAGCCTCTGACTTTGGCTTGGGTCATGATCTTTTGGTTCATGAGTTTGAGCCCCATGTCAGGCCAAGTCCTTTGTAGGGAACAAAACCAGGCAGGCTATCCCTAAAGAATATTCTTAGTGTTTTATTCACTGCTTCATAGTTAACTTAGGATATCGAACTACAGACCATAACAAAGATTAGGAAAGCTTTTGGTTATTCATAATCTTATTACCCTAACCAAGAAAATAAATATTTCAAAAGCCAGTTGAGCAAGAGTGACATGAGTAAAATTGTGAATCCATAATATAGAAAAAAGCATATTACTAAAAAAATTCTGGTAGTTTAGCTATTCAGTCATTTATTTAGAAAAAAAACTGTAATTGATTTTCCTAAGTAGATTAAATCCCTCTCTTGTATGTGCTCTCCTAAGATGACCATTGTCGTTTCAAAGCAATAATCACTGTTTATTTTTGAAAAAAAAAACTATTTTAGACTATTATTTGAATAAGGATTTTCCCCAAAATGAATTTTAAGTACCATGAAAGCAAGATGCTTTTATGTCTGGTTTTGCTCACCATTATAATCTAACACCTAGCACTGTGGCCAGCACAAAGCATATTAATCTCAGCACTGTTGACATTTCAAACTTGATATTATTTCAAACACCAATATCAAACCACGATCTCTTGATAATTTTCTTGGGGGTGGGGATGGGAAACTTCCACAACATTCTTGGCCTCTAACCACCAGGGTTGTAATGGGTACAGAAATGTGAAAATAAACAAGTGAAAGCACTGCGAAATGTCCTGTGGAGGGAGCACCAAATCGTCCTTCATGAGAGTCCCAGGGCTAGCACACAATAGGTGGTCATAACTATTTGTTAAAGGGATTAAAGCAAATTATCACCACTTCAGTACTAAGCAAAACCAACATTGAAAACCAAAATCCTTCGGAAGGACCTGAGATAACAGCCATCATCACTACTTCTACTGTCCCTTAGCGCATCCTGACTCCCTTTAAAATGACACTGGGAGAGTTTGAGAGATGCTCTACTACCTCTGTAAAATGAAAATTCAAGTTCCTCAATTTAGCTTTAATCTTAGTTGGCCTTGCCTATATAAAATTTTGCCTTTGCTACCTACAGAGGATTAAGTAATCTTGAGAAATGTAGTTAAGGAGATAGTTGACTGAATTTGGTTAAAAAGCAGGATGTAGATGAATTTCTCTATAACCTGAGCTGTAATTTTAGTGATGGAATCAATCTGACCCTGGAAGTACTCTCATTCATTATGTATAGGAGTAAAACTCCCTTCTGAGCAAGAGAAAATTAAGATAAAGCATGTCTTGTTTGGCTATTCCTTTAAGAATTTATTTCTTTAAAATTGCAGCTGTTACTTGGCTACAAACTTTTAGTTAGGCAGAGCATCACTTATTCATTTGTTTATTTAACACACGGACTACAGTCATCCATAACGACTATGTGCAGCATGTGGGGACATTTGCCACCTCAGTTCCTTCTCCCAGTAAATTCTGTTAGTCATTCTTTTTATTTTTTTATTAGTTTTAAAAGTTTATTTGTTTTGAGAGAGAGAGCACAAGCAGGGGAGGGGCAGAGAGAGAGAGAGAATACCAAGCAAGCTCTGCACCATCAGCACAGAGCCCAGTGTGGGGCTTGAACCCACAAACCACAGGATCATGACCTGTGAGCCAAAATCAAGTCAGACACTTAACTAACTGAGCCACCCAGACACCTCAGTCATTCTTTTGAAAGTATCATTTCTTATAGGTCATGGTGGGGAAACATAATAATGTTATCAATAATAATATTATTTGTTAAGCCCCACTTCTTGTAAGTGGCTGTGCTATGGCAAATGTCAAGTACTAGTTGATAAGAAATTAACATGGATAATATTAGCTCACATTTGTACCTAATTATACATTTTTCAAAGCTGCTTTTCTAACCTTCTTTGCCTTCACAATAATCCTCTGATGTAGCTATGGCAGGTGTTGCTAACTGCATTTTACAAATAAATAAACAGATAGGAGCACTTTAATGTACTCAGACCTCTTTAACACATGAGGAGCTTCATGACTGTAAACTTGGTTTTTCAGATTAGATTATTTGTCCTGCTAATTAAATTTAGCATGTCTCATAGGCATCAAAATCTAATTGACTTTCAGAGATGTTTAGATGTTTTATCTTATTTTTATGTATCAGTGAAAACCTAAGGGAAAGAATAGACTTATTAGCAGTAGTCTCTACTTGGTATCTTTCTGCCCCAAAAACAGATGTGTACCAAAATCCGACTTTAAGTCAGAGTTTCAACAAACCTGTAGAGAACTACCATGTGCACAAATTGTGCTTTTTCTTTTTCTTCCCAATCTTACTTCGATGCATATTTCATACTCTGATGTGTAGGAATTTGAGTAATATTAAATTATTTGTAAGATGGGTTTCTTTAGGAAATTCTAAACTAGACATGCTTAATCTAAAATAGGTGCCAAAAGATACATTTTATCCTAAACCTGAATAGAGGCAGCTCAAATCCTTTGCATATTAATTTTTTTTTTTTTTTTTTACTTTATTTGAGAGAGAGCAAGTGAGTGTGAGCAGAGGAGGGACACAGAGAGAGGGAGAGAGAGAATCCCCAACAGGCTCCTCACCATCAGGCTCGATCTCAGGAATCTTGAGATCATGACCTGAGCAGAAACCAAAAGTCAGACACCTAACAGACTGACCCACCCAGTCTCATATATTGCATATTTTAACTGCATTTACCCTTACGAAATAAAGAGTAGTTCTAGAGTTTCTTGAGCTATAATCTAGAATGCTCTGTAGTAGTCCCAGGCCTGTTTGCCCTCAGAACCAGTCTTTGTCCTTCTCCTACTCTTCTCCCTATGGCAGTGGGGCTAATCCCTGCAACTTGCATTTCCCAGCCTCCTCCACCAATTCTCTCCATCAGGATTTGGCCAGTGGGAGACACTGGTAGCAGATTGAAGAGATGGAGAAAGAGAGAAACCTGGATATGGATCCTCCTCTCTCTCTGTTTTGGGAAGCCTCAGTAGCCACTGAAGGGGCCACTTTTAGGTTCCAGTAACACTATACCCTCTCTTCCACCTTCCAGCCCTGGGATGACTGGGCCCCTGCTGTTGATGAACATGACTGATTATCCAATCATTCCCTGTTTGGCTTCTCAGCCATTCCGCACATGGATAACAAATTCCCACCATTAAATTTGGTCTCTTCTCAAAATGGAGAATGGTTTCTGTTTTATCATTTGGACTTTGACTGCTATGTGGTTTTTACTGCTTTGGTTTCCTTTGGGAAGACAGCAGGGGTAATGATGACTTTCAGAAGCTTTTTAGCCTGCAACTTTTCTGAGTTGGCAAGGTTAATTTCTAGTTGTGGCCAGGTCAACATTAGCCAGAGGGCCATCTTAAAGGCAGAAGGATTATCTGGAACTGGAATGAAAGATATTGCAAAGGTGGTGGAAACTCCAACACTAAGAAAGAGCATTTAAGTCCTGTAAATAGTAGCCTCTGCTGTGTCTGCCTTAAGTTTGTTCTTTTTACTTCTAATATAATAAGGAGAAAAGGTTGATAAAGAAGAACCATTTACAACAACAAATATAAACATTTTTAAAAATTAAAACACAATTGTGGTATCTGCTACAATTAAAGAAAAAAAGCCATAAAGGAGAAAATGCAATTTATCTGAATGTAATTGCTAAAAGCTGTTGAATATTGCCCTATGCATCACAGGAGATAACAGTGTATTTCCCTCAAAGAATGACCTGCAAGATATGGAGAAGCAACCTGAGATTCCAGGTTGAAGAGCCCTCAGGCTGATGTCTTGGGCAGGAAGTTGGCTCCTCCATGCCTATAGTGTGGCAAGTTTCAAGCAAATATTTGTTGTGTTTCCAAGGTGGCAGAAACAAACGGAGGACAAATCTGTCCTAAGTGTAGAATTCAACTCTGTTCTGTAGGCTGCTATCAATTCTCAAACTTCCCAAACTGAACCCTACCTTCCTAATGAAACTTCTAACTGTCCATCTTCTCTAACCTCCCCTCCCTAAACTTGACTAAAATATAAAAGAATTAAGACCAGTGCTCACAGATCTTCAAAGCACATAATCACATTGTAGGAATAGCCTTCCTCCCTATCCTGAGGCTACTTCTCTTCTCTATTTACATATTTTCATTCAATCTCATTATCCTAAATACAATGATTCTGCCAATGACACCCAAGATTCTATTGTCTGCTTTGACTTCTTCCTGAGATTTAATACTCTGAATTCCAGTGGCTCAACATTTTCAAATGGTTTGCAAATACACTTAGCAGAAAGCCCCAATTCCTCACTGTTTACAATGTCCTCCTTGATCTCACCTCATCTTGCTCCTCTCTCACCCACTGCATTCTAGTCAGATGCATATTTTCATTTCAGCTTCACTACTTGTGCAGCAACCAGTCCTTCTGCCTTCAGAATGATCTCTCCCACTGATCTTCACAAGGCTGGCTTCTGTCCATTCAAATCCCAGCTCAAATGGCACTTCACAGAAGTCTTCCCTTATGACCCAACCTAAATTACCTAAACTTCCTACTTTTTTTTTTCCTTAATGGCAGTTAAAACTCTTTGAAAGTGTATTTGTTTATTTGTTGAATTCTCTTTCCCCACTAGAATATAAGTATTATAAGAGCTAACCTACACTGTCTTGTTCACCACTGTGTTTCCAAGACTTAGAACAGATACTGTCACATAGTGGGTACTCACATATTGCTCAAATGAGTGAATGAGTACATTCTAGGGGAAAAGAATCCCAAAACAGTATCAGCATCATGATACACGGGAAGTTAGTAAGAGGATGTGGCATCTCTTACCCTCCTTGCCCCCAAATACCAGCCTTCTTTTAGCCTGTAAAATCGTAATACAAAGAATAATGTATTGTGGAGAGATTTATGGTATCATAGAGCAGATTTCCAACTAGGTTCTTGGTTTTTCTAGACTGAACACTTCTCTAGGCTAAAAAAAAAAAAATTTAGAACTGTTATTCCTTTGAGTTCTAAACAACTTATAATTCAGACACGCTTTTGCCCTAATGGCCACGTTAACTAATTAACAGAAACCTTCCAATGTATTTGCCCTCTCTCTCTGGTCCTGAGATTGTCAATTATTATTATCTGCATTACAGATGTGTGTAGAGTAATGGTCTCATGGGCACAAAATGTTTCCCAGCATAATATATACAACCAAACAGCAGTTCTGTTTAATGAATAAGAATGTGATGAACTATGTCATTCAGAAAGTATGGATTGAGAAAACAATCTAGTTTCTCAAAATTTCTTAGATTTCATCTTGTTTTCCCAGCATAAATTCTCACCGTCCCTATTAGATAATGAGCATTTAATAAATGGTTTTTAATTGAATCAACTTTAAGGTATGTTAGTTTCTACAATAAAAAATAAACATAAAATATCCTTAAGCATTTGCTCAGTTATTTATTTGGTCCTTACAATTTATGTTATCTTTTAGAAGAACAGTTCATGTATAATTTCCTTAGTGTCATATCATGAGAAAGTAAATTCTTTACATTAATTCAATGTTTCTTCTTATATACTCTTTTTATATTGTATAGTGTCAGTGGTTTATATCCTGAAGTTCATTCACATTTTTTATACTCAGTGTTGATATTGGTATTTATTTTTATTTAATAATCTTTTCTTTTGAAAGAAACTGTATGCTATTGTCCCATCAGTTCCGAGCCTTAGTGTCAAAACTGAAGAATCATATTTACCAAACTAATGATTCTTCTTATACAAATTCTCTGGCAGAAGAAAGGGACTAGAAAAACATGTGTCTAGATATACATTTTAGGAAAAGTTTGTGTGAATAAATATAATTTCTTTGTTAAACATTCAGTGAAGCCATCTGGTTGTGGAGTTTTCTTTCTGGGAAAAATTTTTACCACAATTTTGATTTCTTTAATGTATATGGGACTTATGTTTGTTATCTATTTATTCCTATGAAAGCTTTGATAGTTTCTGTCTTTCAGGGAATTTTTTATTTCCTATAAACTGCTAAAATTAGTAATATAAAGTTGTTCACAATGTTCTCTTATCCTCTTTTTAATATCTGTATAATGTATAGTGAAAATTTTTATTCTTGATATTGGTGAATTGTGCAAAATATAACTTTATATCTCAATTTGAGTTTGTAAGATAAACAGAATTTAAAAGAAGTTTATTTCTTCTACAAAACTTAAATTTTTCTTAGCTTAAGTATATTTTCAATAATTAAAATTTTAACAAATTTCAGCACACCCCAAATTTTAGCATTGCTTTCCCATTTTATAGAGGAGAAAACTGAGATGTGGAAAAAAAAGGGGGGGGTTTCACCACGACAAGGTAGCTACTTGATGGAACATCTAGATTTGAAACTATTCCAATTCTATGTCCTAATGTTAAATCACACTTAGGAAAATTTTAGCCAATTATTCTTTATAAAATTTGAAACTTGATATCTTCTTCAAGGATTATTACAATTACATTTCTCATTCAAAAAATTATAATCATTTAAACATCTTAATTAAAAGTTATCATATAAATCATATAAACCTTTTCTAATTATTCTACACACATAAATACACACCTGTGTGTGTGTGTGTGTGTGTGTGTGTGTGTGTGTGTGTGAATTACTTTTTTTTTTATGATTACTGTGATTCTTCTGGTCTTTGCAGCCACCTGCCCATCTCTTGATGCTTGTAATGTGGCAATTAACCAGCAGCTTCTTAATGACCTAATTAAACCATAATGATTGAGGTACAAGGCATTTCCTGGGGATTAATGGCCAACTGAGAAGAGTTGATGGCCCATGGCATAGCTGAGAGCCATTAACCCTAACCAGCCATTAATCCTGTGAAAACACTGTATACAGAAGTTATTATTATAAGCTCAAAATGAAAACAATGAAGTATGGTATATTTACATGCAGTGAAATTATACTTGCTAAATATGGCATCTTACTAAAGAACAAATGTTTGAATTGCTCTAAAATAATCACTCGACCTTTAAAACCTACTGCCAACACTGCAGAGATATTTAGTGAATTAAATAAGCATTTCTTGAGTATTGAAAATTACAGGAGACAACTGGAGCTATATTAAGTCAACAAGAAGAAAGTAGTGCTTCTTGAGACCTGAGGTCAGAAAAGAGTTGGGATTCAGGAATAATGGGAACTGGAATTTAGAGAGATATGTGGAATCCAAACAGTATTCTCTATATCTCTTCCATCTTTCCCTCTCTTGAAATAGGTATTTTGTTTTCTCTCTCTCTCTCTCTCTCTCTCTCTCTCTCTCTCTGAAAATCAGCTTCCTTTGCTTCAAAGACATACGAAGAAATAAGGTTACTCACAGTGCCTTTGATAACATGTTACATGTTTAGACACTCAAAGAGATTAAATCTCTTAAATTCCAACTACATGTTCCTAAATTAGGGAATCTGGCCAACTTGGGAGCAGGAAACTAATTAGGATTTAATCAACAGTGGCTCAGTATGTTTGTATGAGTGTGTGTTTACCTTGTTAGAAAATGAATACATGACAATCAATCCCACATAAAAAAAAGATGAGTGTCATTTATCACTAGAGAAACACAAAGTAAAACTACAATGAGATCTACTTGACATACCCATTAGGTTAGTTTAAAAAGATTAACCATACCAAGGAATGGAGAAACTGGAACCGTCATAAATTGTTGGTAGGAATTTAAAGGGGCAAAATGAAACACTTACAGCTTCTTAAATAGTTAAACATACATCTACCATACGATCCAGTCATTCTAATTCTAGGTATTTCCTGAATAAAATGAAAACATGTGTCCACATATAGACTTGTACATGAATGTTCATAATAGCTTTATTTGTAATAACCACTATATGAAAGCAATCCAAATATCTATCCACATGAAACAATGTGTATAATTATCAAAATAATTTCACTGAGTGAAACAAGCCAAATGAAAAGAGTACTCACTGTATGATTCTGTTTATACAAAATTCAGGAAGACAAATTAATCTTTAGTAACAGAAAATATATCAGTGGTTATTTATGTTTGGGAATGGAAGGGAGAGATTACAAATGATAAAACTTTGCAGTGATAGGTATGTACATTATCTTGATGGTGGTTGTGGTTTCAAGGGTGTATACTTGTGTCAAATAGTACACATTAAATATGTATAGTGCATTGTAAGTCAATTATATCTCAATAAAGCTATTTTTTAAAAAGCTATTCTATGCCTAACACAGAAGAAGAGATTGTCATGACATAACAGGGATGTGTCATGTGATCAGTTGCTGTTTCTCAACATTTTATGTGCAAAATATTTAAGAACCTATAAAGTGAGTTAAGCACAAACCATACTTGTAAGGACTTGGCTACATCTTACTTATAAAGCGTTATAATCTGTGTTTTGAAGGGAATAGGATTTTTTTTTTAAAGACAGAAGATAATACAAAATGTTATGTATTATAAAGAAGGTAAAATATATCTAGAAAGTATTTTAAAGCAGGGAGAGATTATTTCCAAATGAGAATGTAAGAAAAGACTGCATAAAATAATGATATTTGAAGTGAGACTTTAAGAACATAAAGAATTCCAGTGGGTGTGAGTTGCTTAGACCAGCATGAACAGGGACTCAGAGGCAGGAAAATTTGGTGTGTTATTAAAAACACTAAAAAATCCAATTTTGCTGTAGCATAGCAGGTGACCTGGGGAGTAGTAAAAGAGAAAGGCAGAAAGGTAAGTTGGAGCATATACTGTTCAAGTTCTTAAATATGGCAGTTAGGATTATATTTAATTTGGGATTTCCACTTCCAAGTAAGATGTAATAGGTTGAGACACTCATTTATACACGCAGAAAATGGGAAAACTATAAAAATCATACTTCTAAAAAACAATGTACAGCTGTGGAACCAGATAAGACTATATGAATTAAATTCTAGAGAGAGAAGAGTTTTCCTAGACAAGTTGAGATCACCAGCTAGATTTTTTTCCCCTGGAGAAATAGGCTGAGACTGAGGATACCTCATGAGAGGCAGAAGGACTCTAAAAGAGGAAAAGGAAAGCTGAAGAGTATTTGGGCTATGTTTTCTTGCATGACAGATTGAAATCTAGAGGAGCCCCAAATGTACATCTAGTGCTATCATAGTACAGAAAGCTGGAGGTTAGCAGAAAAGCACAGTGAAATAACTCCCAATCTCATAATGCTTTGGCATCAAAGTTATTTTAAAAGAAGGGGTTTACAAAAAATACACTGATGCTCTCTTTGCCAGGTTTTGAATTTGTGTGAAGTAGGAAGCTAAAGAATTAAGCTTAAAACCTCCAAAAGGCGATGCTTCAGGCAAGACAAGGCCAGGATATCAATCAAAAGACAGAGAAGGCTATGGTGAAAGAGGGAATAGTAAAGCTTCATGGTGCTTAGAAGAAAAAGTGCCATTAGAAGACAGATAATATAACAAACACATTATAGAACTTGCCCTTCAAATACATGTGGACTGTGGCTAACTAAAAAATAATCTCAGGTCCAACGCAGATTAATTTGTTTGAATACAAATGACCTTTCAAATTATCTGCTTAATAAAGGAAAGAGCCAATCCTCTCTGGATAAAAGTAACATTTCTTTAGTCACTATTATTCTTTAAAAACAATTACTGGAATATGTTTTTTTTTTTTTAAGTTGGGACTTGAAAAGAGTAAGGAAAATATGATAATAAATTAAGAGAAAAATCAGACAATAGAAGCAGACCTAGAAATTGTTGGAGACAGTAGTCAAGTTGTTGGAGATAGTAGGCAAGGACTTTTAAAATAATTGTTATAAAAATGTTAAAATAACTGAAGAAAAGATGCACAAACTGAAGAGATGAAGAATTTAAACAGAGACTTGGAATTCATATGAAAGAACAACTAGATAGTCTGAAACAGTGGTAACAAATTTTTTGGTAAAGCACCAATGAGTAAATACTGTGGGTCATGTAGTTTCTGTCAAAGTAGGTAAGTCCATTGCCGTGGTATGGAAGCAGGCATAGAAAACAGATAAACAAGTGGATGTGGCTGTATTCTAATGAAACTTGTTGAAGATAAGTTATAAGATAGAGAAATACCTTGCAGAAAAATAAAGACACAGATAAACTTGAAGTTTTAAGATGAAGAGGGATTTTTGTAAGAAGGAATAAGAAAGATAAATTTACCCTGGTGTTTTTGATTTATAGGACTAAGAAAGTTGATAAGACATAATAAAAATGATCAGTTATTGGTGTATCTTTATCACATTAGTCATATTGATATAAATTTAAGTGACAGTAAAAGTCCTAAATAGCAAACTATGCAAATTATTCAAAATTATTCTATGGTGATCAAACTTTATTAAAATAAATGTATTGCTAGAATTCATATAGACATTCCTCTTGACCTAAAAGTTAGAGCAGATACTCATTGTCTTACTCTAGGGAATTATCCAGTAGAAAAGAGGAGTGAAATAAACTCAGTCTCATTCCTCTCCTTCTTTAAGCTTTGTACATTGTGTGAACTACTTCATAAACCAGGGGTAACTTTATTTTATTTTTCCTAATAATCATTTGATCACTGATCTGTCCCAATTAGCAGGGATAGTATTAGCACTCTCTCTCTCTCTCTCTCTCTCTCTCTCTCTCTCTCTCTCTCTCTCTCTCTCTCTTAGGCTTCATTTCACTTTGCTAAATATCCATAAATCCTGGGAATTTATCCTGTCCAAAAGGAGAAGTATTCAATTGTTTAATTACTGACATGGATCCTGAAGGCAATCCAACATTAGTCACTCTCTTCTACAAATTCTGAGATTCTTATTTTATGCTCAGATATTTAATCATTTTTCTCATCATAGATATTTTTCATTTAGGGGTCTCTGTCCTTTCCTGCTCCAGAGCCTTGGTGGGAGTCAGAGGGTTCTTATTCAGAGAAGTCTTCAAAGTTTGAATTTCATCCTTTCTCTCTTAACATAACTGTTGGGCTTATGCAAATTGTGTAGCTCTTCCCAAGAAATCAGCATTGTCCTTCAGCAGTCTTTATTAGTGGCAGCCTCAAGACAAGGGGTTCTGCCACAACCTAATTCCAAGACTACAAGAACCTCCTCATGCCCTATTCACTTTAGGATTCAGAACCCATACTTTTAATGAAACATTAAGCTAACATTTTCAGTGACCCATGGAACACCTTCATCAGAAGTACCTGGGATACTTATTTAAAAGGCAGACTCATGGGTCTCATCCCAGGTCCACTAACTCACAATTTCTTAAGATGGGCCCTACCACATCTTCACTTTCAATCAGCTCTTTGGGTGATGCTTATGTCCAAATCCTGAGAACCACTGAACCAGAATAATTGCTCAGAACCCCTTACATCTAACTCTAATAATCCATATTCCTAAGAAATAGATATAATATATAGTCCGTAAACTTCCCTTCCCCTTCAGTGGACAAGTTTCCATTAAATAACAAGTATTACTCTGTTTGTGTGTGAGGTGATAGGAGGTGGAACTATTCTTCTACTAGTACATCAAGCCTACAAACTGTTTCATCCTGGGATCATAATTCCTCCCTATACATAACTGCCCCTAAAGATATGACCAAAATGGTTTAAAAACTGTTAGCATGTTTTCTTCTACTATTAACTTAAAAGTCTTATCATGTTCTTCCATTCTTCTGAACAAATTTCAGAGAAGCCAGTATTTCTGGTAATCAGAAAAGCAGATGTTTCAGAAAAACAAAGTATTAGTGGTATAGCCTTCAAAACTAGACCTCAGGAGATACAGAAATTAATAAAAGAAGGAAACTTGCTCTAAAAATATAAGTCATTGGCAGTAAGGTAACATCATTAGTTTATAGATTAAGCAGTCCTTAAAATTTAAGGTCTTAATAATCTTAATGCTATCATATAACATGCATGCAGTTTACAAATAACAATTGAGAATTTGTCTTACTTAAGTGTGATAAATAAAAGGAAGGACTTTAATTCATTATAATTTACTACAGACTGATTTGAGCTAAGAGAAGGAAATTGAATTCTCCCCTTTTACATGTGGAAAATTGAACAGATAATAGTAGAGAAGCCTGGATGACATCGTTGCTCTTTCCCAGATAAATGCCTAAGTGTTTCCCATATTAATGTGCCACCTGATAAAAATGTTTGTCCAGATTCAATGGAAAGATCAATATGAAGAGAAAGATGTTTTACAGCCTCTGTATTTTCTTTCTAGAATAACTGTCAACTCATAATTAGAATGAAGGTCAAACTATTCCAAAGAGACTTCTCTCTCGACTTTCAAAACATTAATAAACACTCTGTGAGCATTATTCTTTTGCCCATTTGTCAGACAACCAATCCTTATCTGCAATTCCAGCAATTATGTGAATCCTAGAAACTGGGTATATAGATCAACTCGCTGAACCTTTATCTTCAACTGAAATTTAATACGAATCAAACAGTATTGAAAATGTGTCAGGTTCCATCATGATAAAAGTGAACATATTAATGGCACTTTTTGGTTTGAGAATGTTCCTTTAATTTCATACCTGCATGGTTAAAGTCCTTTAAAGCAGGTCTGTGATGAGGTTACAAAGTGTATAATTTCCTTTAACTAGAGATGTTGAGGACAGCTGTATTAGACATTTTACTTATTTCCATATTCTCTATATTAGCCCAGCTGGATAGGCTTCTCTTGGGTAACATTTTGACTTATTTTGCTTTGTTTGTTGTGGACAGACTTGGTAGTGTAAAGAAGGCTGGCGCCAGACATAGGTAGTAGATCTACAATGGCATGGAGCCCAGGTGAACCTCTCGGTGTGGGAATTGCAGCCCTTCTCTAGAGCCAACTGTCCTACAGTGTCCTCATCTCATTAAAGGTTAATTAGTTTCTTTTCAGCCTGTAGCTCTGTGATATATTATGTGGGTCATAAAGATGATATGAACATGTACTTGGCATGAGATTGTGGACTAACCATATTCATTATGGAGGCATAAATTCACTGTTCTGGGGCCATTTCTATTCTGGCAATGCAAAAATAGTCTCTAGGAAAATCAGACTAAAGATTGGGACATTGCTCACATCCAGACTCGAGGGGTGAAAATGATCCATTACTAGAAGGAGAACAAATTTCTCAGGGCCGGTAACAAAGTTACTCCCAATTTCAGAAGGGGACATGAAACTCACAATTTTATTATATTCTGTAGGAAATTGGATTTAAGAAGCTACAACTATAGAGGAAAAAACATGAAATGAACTTGTCAGGACTTTAATATCTCTGTGTTCAATTTACCACTGCCATATAATTGCTATTGGCAGGGTAGGAAGTATCAACAGAAACAAAAGGATGTGAAAATCCAGCTCTCTAAAACCTGCTAGAGATAGTAAAATTTGAAAATAAGTTTTAAATAAAAATCATTCCATTTGTGTGCAGAAATTCTACAGACCTCCTTGTAACTAGGAGATGAGAGTTTGGGCAGTTCCTAGGAATCAGATATTATGAACAATTGATTCTAATAATTTATCAAACTGTTATTTTACTTTGTTTATTGCAGCGCTTCTTTTTATAAAATTATTATTTTCATTTTGACAAAATATACATAAAATTTACCATTTTAACCATGTTTAAGTATACAGCACAGTGGAAATGCCAGTTCTTGCACTCTAAATTATAAAATATACCTGCAACATGTTGGGCTCATGAGTGATTGAAATCAATGTTTTCCTAATAATTGAAGGGAAACTATTTGAGAACCACTTTAGAGACTCTTAAAACTGAGAACAAACTGAAGGTTGATGGGGGATGGGAGGGAGGGAGGATGGGCGGTGGGCATTGAGGAGGGCACCTTTTGGGATGAGTACTGGGTGTTGTATGGAAACCAGTTTGACAATAAATTTCATATTAATAAAAAAAATAAAGACACTAAACTGTTGGCTGGAAGACAGCCACAGCTCCCCTCCACGATGGGCCAAAACAGAACTCCTCCTTGCCCTGGGAGTCAGCACTGTGGCCCAGGCCCTCAATAGCACTCCTGGGTGTCTCTGCCATGTTTCCTTTCTTTTTCACTCTTTCCTGTACCTCCACATAAAAATCTCCAGCACACACACACACACACACACACACACACACACAGAAAACACTACAATGTATTTTAGGACAGTTATTGAGAGTATGGCATTCATTTTACAAATACAAGCCCTATGCCCTGATTTCTTGAAATAGTATTTTTTCAAAAATTGCTATCTTTTTTAAATTCTAAAATTGTAATTTATTTAAACTGAAAATGCTTATAATTTCTTATGGTGAATACTGCCAAGACAAATAAAATTTAACATCTATTTTGGTTAAGAAAGCACACACAGGATGGGGCGCCTGGGTGGCTCAGTTGGTTAAGCGTCCAACTTCAGCTCAGGTTGTGATCTCACAGTTCTTGAGTTCAAGCCCCACACTGGGCTCTGTGCTGACAGCTTGGAGCCTGGAATCTGCTTTGGATTCTGTGTCTCCCTTTCTGTCTCTGCCTCTCCCCCACCTGTACTCTGTCTCTGTCTCTGTCTCTGTCTCTGTCTCTCTCTCTCAAACATAAGCATTAAAAAAAATTAAGAAAGCACACACAGGAATGCAAATATCAGTTAGTTAACATTTAACATCCAAGAAAAAAGTTGGTTCCTTTACTGGAGATATGTGTAATGACTGGAATACAACCAGATTCCAGATTACTAAACCCAATTACCCAAACTTTTATTTTTTTAAGTTGTTTGTTTATTTATTTTGAGAGAGAGAGAGAGAGAGATAGAACGAGCAAGCAGGGAAGGGGCAGAGAAAAGGAGAGACAGGATCCCAAGCAGGCTCCGAGCTGTCAGTACAGAGCCCAATGCTGGACTTGAACACACAAGCTGTGGGATCATGACCCAAGCTGAGATCAAGAGTCAGATGCTTAACGGAATGAGCCACCCAGGGGCCCCTACCCAAACTTTCAGAGAATTATTACACTGAACTCTCATTGTCATCTTAAGGATCCATGATACACCTATGGCATCTATCCATTTATTGTAACATGTCTTCTGAGTTACCTAATTTGGGTTAGAAAGAGCAACATCTTTTGCTGGGATATTTCTCACCACTTGGGAAGACAAAAACTGTCCTTTTCCTCTTTTCAGAAAAGGAATCCAGGAATAACCTGGATTTATGTTTCAAACTTTCCCATGAATAAGACCCATTTTATTGAAGTTGGCAGCAGATCTGTCATGTCTTTGTTCAGATTGTTTGCAGTTAGAAGTGGCATGGTCATCAAGCATCTTTCCAAGTCCTTTGAGGTTCTGTGCCTCCTTTTCCATGTAGCTTTAATTAATACTTCTCCCTCTGTCTGTCTCTGGTTAAAACAGACAAATCATATAAATAAAATCAGCTAATACAGTAATACCTCTACTTGATTTCCTTATAGGGTATAATGCTTTCCATTTCAAGGTCAGTATTCAAGTGTTGCTATGTCAGAATGGGACTAAAAGATTTATAAACCATAGTCAGCCTTTTTAGCAGATCCTTCTGTAAAGCAAATAGAATCTCCTTGGTTTATCATTCAATGATGGGCTCCTTTTCCCTAAGCTGAAGACATAGAGATTAGCAGAGTAGAAATGAGATGTACCTAATTAATTCCCCCAGATCTCTCTAGATTATATTGCTAGTTTTGATTAGCAGAACATCGTGACTAAAATGAAAAATATGTACAGTAGATGAAATCACACAGAAGGAAAGAAATAAATTTCCCCAGTACAGAGATGTTCTAGATAAAGTTAACAATTTATAATGATAGTTTATGATGCCAGTCTTTTCCAAGGACCCTTATTTATAATGGCATAACTTTTAAAAGGAAATTTCATTTCAAGGTTACAAAAATGCCTTATATATATATTTCTTTCATAATATAGGCAAATACACATTTTCAGCTACTGTAAGTTATATTCCACATGAATATTAGGTCTGAATAGGATATTTATATTTCTTTGTGGTAATTACGTAATTGTAAAAATGTCTTCTTTTCAACTGAAAAAGACAAGAATAACTTGGAAGCTAATTACCAATTATAATTTGGATCATTTAAATGTCTGCCATTTCCCTGTACCTGTCATCAACCTACTGTGTTTGATGAGAATTTTAGCAACATCTAGATTTTAGAGGAAAAAAAATAGCGCTGTACATGTTTCCATTAGTTTCCTGGAGCTATAAAATAGAAAATGAGATCAATCATGAAAAAAAAGAAACCTCAATTGGGTTATTTCCTATTGAATAATAGGTGCATTTTATTAGTAGTCGTAAGAATTTTTCTTGGTAGTTTAAAGTTGTTCGCAATTGCTTTCCTTTAGTTAGGAACAAAACACAGCTGCATGTTGTAAACAGTGCTAAATTTACTAGATATTGCCAAATGTTATAGTAACACATGATGTTCTAATGGAGGAAGGGAAGGCTTTCCAAAGAGGCAGTGAGTGGTTATTGTAGGCCCCTGTGGATCTATCAACAACACTAACAGGGTCAGATGTTCTCCAAACATATAATAAAAGGAAGGCATCTAATAGTAAAAACTATATTAAGTCAAAAAAAATTTTTTTGTGGAAACCAAGAAGATTCAATATGTTTAGAGTTATCTTCTAATGCATTTTCTGTATTAATGATTCTTAATAGAGTGGTAGGGGGTTGGACATATCTGAAATTCATGGAGGACAGAGTGTTGTACTGTTTGAATAGACTTATTCAGTGTTACAGTTTTATATGGAGAAAATATATTGTTTTAATAACTGCAGAAAATAGTGTTTGACAAAAGCCTATAATTGAAGGTTCATGGTTTGAGAAAATAGACATTATATATGGTTGTGAGGATCATACACTGTGCAGAAGGTGTGTAAGGGCTGAAATCCATTCTGCCCCCCACTCACCAAGCCTTGAACCCGGACTCTGTCTGCACCAGAACCACCCCTGTACCTACAATAGAAGCGAAACCTCAAATGTTTTTAGTGGACAGGCTGTTAAACATGGGAGGCGGACAGGTGTCCCCTTCTGTGAATTATGGCAACTGCTTCCTGACTAGAGACATTCAAATTAAAACTTGGTTAAACATGGCACAGCATAAACATAAGGATCTGTGGGCCTTATCTAGTGACCTATCACCTAGTGACCTTATCTAGTGACCACTAGATTGTGTTTATCTTGTACAAATTCTAATCTTAAATTTGTTTGATTGTTTTTATAAAATGTGTCCTTTTGAATTAAGGCATTACCATAGATCTTTACCCACACAATAATTTTTTCATAGTTTTAGGCATCTGCTCCTCTTGCTTTTAGAACATTCCATATATGTCATGACTTTGCTCTTGTATATTTTTGTTCTCAATAAATATGACAAAGAGAAGGACACAATATTGACACTTTTTTTTTATCTGAATTACCATGGGACCATATTCCTCAACTCTGTTTTCCGTCATTGGATACCTTCTTACATAACCCGTAACCCATTCCTGCAATGAGTGGAAAAAAAATCAGGTAAGCAAGTTAGAAGCAGACTCTCTTTAATTATTACTAGGAAAAAAAGTATCTTCCATGAAATGATATCAAACATTTTCTACAAAAGCATATGAGTCTTTCATTACTGCTGTTTGCCCCACCTAAAACATACGGTAATGGGAACCACATAGAATGGGTTATTGGTTATATCTTAAGCTGTGTCTCTAGGCACCACCTTTAACTGCCCAGTGAAAATGTGATTGTCCTCTCTTACCTGTGTGTGTGTGTGTGTGTGTGTGTGTGTGTGCACGCATGCACACATGCACACATGCAAAATATGTGTGCATTCATGTTCACCTGTATTTTTTCTCTTTAACTTATTCTAGATTCTGAGTCTTTACCTTAAAATATTCAATCTTATCTTTGGAACTATTGCTAAAATATTATTTTGTGCTCTTGCCTTGCAGTAATACTGCATCCTTATGCCAAACTCTGATATCTGGAAATCTAACCTGGATCTAGCATTTCAGTACTGTCTAAAAACAAAGCTCAGGAACTTGCTAGAAGGAAAATCAGGACCAGCTGTGCCTTTTTCACTTAAAAAAAATAACACATTTGTGAATGCAGATTTGAAAATTAGGTAAAAGTATCATCTCGTATATGGTAACATTTCAAGTGCTTGATTGATCATACCTGTATATAGAAGCAAGATGGACATTTGTTTTTATTTATTTTATTTTATTATTATTATTTTTTGTGGTGGGTGAAAGCCATTGGGTTAGGGACAAATAGGTTAGGGACAAAACTTAGGGTATCGAAACTGCTACTTAATTCCTATTCACTGAACACAAGCATAAATCCTCCTGTATATCTCTCCTTGGAAAAACAGAAACAAAAGTTCATCTCTGCTAAGAAATATATGGTTGATTTATTAGGGATCACTTAGATTTTGTGAAGTCTGCAAGACTTCAGAGCATTAGGACTTCTAAAAACTTTGTAAAGAAGGAAAGAACTGAAGTAAATACTAGAATAGTATGAATGTTTAGATACATATATATTATTTCTATAATATTTAAATTTGTAGCTGATCATTTAGTATCAGATGAAATACTTCATCTTATGATATTGAGTTGTTGTAGAATGAGAATCTTCAGCTTTTTTGAGAAGACCTCAGTGATTTTCTGGTATTTATTTTCCATAAGATAGTGATTATCAAATAAATAATTGGTTTTACCTTGGCACTTATCTAACAGCAGGGGATAACTATCCTATGACATTTTATTTTACTGTCATTATCTCTGAGAAAATAGTGATTAGCTATTTAAAAACTTTCATAACTGACTGAAACAGTCTGTTGGTCTGTTTAAATCACTACCCTAAATCAACCTAAATTATACAAACACAAAGCTTATATTTTTATGGCAGCATTAGAAACACTGAGGCTTTCACTGGGTGGGTATCCATTGAATTCTCAGAGGTTGTGATAAACTTGGAAAAGGAACATTTACAAATTAATCACGACCTTTGAACTCTGACTATATGACCTTGAGGAAGTTTTTTAAGTTTTCTGGGCTATAGGTCAGAAACATTCCACAGAGTTACTGAGAAAGTATCTAATTTGGTGCTAGAGATGAATAATATGCTTACTAATCACTTATTTTATCTAAACTTAAATGTGTATGACCCAACTCAATCATTTGGGATCTGAATGATGTAAAGACAAAAGATTATATAAAGCCTTTAGAATATGGGCTTCAGATTCAGGTAGTCCTTGATCTGTCATCATTTGGTTGTGTGATCAGGGCCTCACAACCAATAGCTATTTCATTTACCTCATTAGTAAATGTGGATCATAATATCTATCTTAAGGTATGCTCTGCATATTAAAGTAGATAGCATAATAGATTATCTACTTTAGTACCTGACAAATATAAACACCAAACTGTGAACAAATTATACTACTGACAAAAAATAGTATAACATATGGTACAAATTATATGCTGCAGATATGTCTCTAGATTGCTTCAAGATTCTCCTACAAGTGTCTAGAAAATTCTGCTATTTGTTCTCTATAAAAATCATCCTTCTCTTCATTCAGACAGGTTAATAACAATAATAATAATCATATTTTCATTAATAAAAATAAAAATAAAAATATTGTCAGCCATTGATTAAAGCAGAAGTCAAGTATGGTTGTCATCTTCTATCTCTCTTGTACTTAACTCTGCCATAGATATTATATTTTATCTACATATGAATGGAAAACCAAATAAATAGTTTATAACTGGAAAAAAATGTCTTTTCTTTATCCTTCACATTTTAAGCTAATATTTACAGCAAGTACAGACAAGAATTACGACATTTATCTGAATATTATTATCAATTGCTTATTGAACCCTTGTTTAAACATCTATTTAGTTCTCATAAGGCACCCACAGATTTATCTGTTTAAGCCAACCCCCATTAGGAATTTGCATCATCATTTAGCTGCATAAATGTTTCTGAAGGGAAATATATGTAGTATGACCACAGTATTATGCAAATTTTGTTTTTACAGCCATTTAGTTTTGCCATAATACCTTATGCCATTCCACAAGCAGTGCGTTGAGCCATGGCAGTGCTGACAATAGCAGACAGGAGCTGGACTCCAGATTCTGCAGCTTCAGCCTTAATGTATGGTTGCCTTAGGGGCGTTCTACCTATTAATTTAACATTCTAAAACTAATTATGTATGTCAGGGTGACCTCTCTCTAATCTACATTCATCACAGAGTCCGAGCCGTCTGTCTCTATTGTTCCCATAATAAAATAGCTGTTGATAGACTTATATAATTGACTGTGTCGGAAGTGAACTTACCCTACACTGCTACATGCAAATGATGTATAGTCCCAATAGAATAAAGATAAGCAAAAAATAATCCAACTATCTTCAGTAATTAACTTTGGAGGTTTCATAACAACAGTAGAAATATATTTCCCATTGGCCTAAGAATGAAATTAGGGAGTGCATGGGAGTCACATGTATAGTAATTAAAAGAAGTTTTATTGGGGAAAAGTTGAATGAAAGAAACGTACCTTGAGTTTCTTTATGTAATACTTATAACACTTCTTCCTCCTTGGGCTAGCGTATTTACAGAACTCATTTAAGAAAGATATATACACATGCACACACACCTTAGTAAGAGACATTCACAATTGTCTATGCCATTTTGAGTGTCCATTTGTTGCACATATATTAAAATCTGTAATAGGTACTTCCCTTTCTAAAATATCTATGGGATCTTTTCATTTATCCTGGCAGTGCCATAATAAAAACTTCTTTCATTTTTTTTAAGTTTATTTATTTTGAGAGAGACAGAGACAGCACAAGGGGGGAGGGGCAAAGAGAGACAGAGAGACAGAGAGAGAGAGAGAGAGAGAGAGAGAGAGAGAGAGAATCCCAAGCAGGCTCCATGGTGCCAGTGCAGAGCCTGATGCAGGGCTCAAACTTATGAAACCACGAGATCATGACCTGAGCAGAAACCAAGAGACGGATGCTTAAGCAATTGAGCCACCCAGGCACCCCAAAAAAACCTTCTTTAAAGATTAATTTGTTGATTTTGGTAAATCTATTTTGGAGGTGAATAATTTCTCTTTTGTGTGGAAGGATTCTCCTGATAAAAGCAACACTTTTACAGAGGCTGTCAACCATAAATATTGACTAACTAGCGTTTCATGTTGAATGTTATACCAGGTTTGGAGGAGATTCTCAAATGAGAGAAAAGGCAATCTATAGTTTGTAGTGAGTAACTCAGACCTGTTCCCTAAGGCAGAGGGAGCAGTTCCAGTCACATTCTCCCTGGGGTTGTCTTTTATTCTTACTGAAGAAATATTATTTAGAATATACCATCTTTCCAGCTTTATGGTAGATCTAGAAGGAAACACCAGAAACATGAAACACAGTCCATGTTTTCATAGATACCACGAAGGAGCTGGTGAAGAGTAGTGGTGAGGAGTGGACACTCTGTGGTTTGATACTGGCCATGGCATCCCAAGGTTATCTGGCTTTAGACTAGCTGCTTAAAATGACATACCTAAATGTCCTCATCTGTAAATTGAACCTATATAGAATTATAGAACCCACCACAAAGGGGTTGTAGTAAGTACACTTAGCAAAGTAAACGTAGATCACACGGCTCATAAGAAGCACTTAATAAGCTTTGCTGTTATTTCCTTCGGTGTGAGATATGTAAATACCTTGAGAATAATACAAAAAAAAATGATGTAAGTAAATGCTTAGTTATGGGGCATTAAGAAAATCAGACAATAGAGTGTGGAAAGTAAAGTCAGTGGAATGTCAATTTGAGTCCAACTTCTACCTCTGTGAACCCAGTTACTGAAGCTTTCTGAAGCTTTATTTTCCCATAGCTAAAATTTGAATAATAATGGTACTTGTCTTACAGGTCTGTATAAAAATAAAATGAAATAATGTATATGTCAAGTTTTTGGCATAGTGTCTGAATTCCTGAAAACTATGAAATTCAGTAACACTAATGAAATTTCTGTGGTTTTGTTTTGCTATTTAAGTAGTATTACCATCGGTCAAGAAATGAGGTTAAAAAGGAAGAAGAAGGCCAAAAATGTGGCTTCATGGATGGTGTGTTCATTTCCTAGGGCTGCTGAAACAAAGTATCACAGATAGATGGCTTAGAACATAAATGTATTGCCTCACAGTTATAAAGGCCAGAAATCTGAAATCAAGATACTGGTAGAGCCCTGCTCCCTCTGGAGGCACTAGGAAAGAATCTGTTCCAGGCCTCTCTCCTAGCTTCTTACAGTTCCTTGGCTGATGGCAGCATGACTCCAATCTTTCCATGGTGTTCTCCATCGGTGAATTCTTTTTACAAGGACATTAGTCATATTGGATAAGGGCCCACTCCAATCCAGTATGACTTCATCTTAACTAGTTACACCTGCAATAGTTCTATTTTCAAATTTGTCACATTCTGAGGTGCGTGGAGTTAGAGATTCAACAAATAAAATTTTTTTGGTGTGGGGATATGATCCATATCAGATGGTAGGATACTCTAAATAATCCTGGAAAGATATGAGTAGGGAAAGAATAGAACAACATTCTAGATCAGGGAATGCCAATAACAAAAAATAGACGGTAAGTTAAAAGAGTATGAGAGGCAAGTAAGGAGATAAAAAGGTTTGTATTCCAAGTGATGAGATATAAGAACAAAGATATGGTGTTACGCTAGACTGGCCATCATACAATATACAATGACAAGTACAGTTAAGTTAGCAACTCATCAGAGTAGACAGTAGTTATTCCAATACAACTATGTTGAAATTAGCCCTAGAACCAATGCAGAAAATGTGAAGGTCTAGTTAAGGAATTTAGATGCAATCTATAGGCATTTAAGTCTGAGTCTAAAGTGGCATGGTCATTGCCTAAGGTATAAACACTCAACACCAAAGAACTCTCATTTACTACAGATGGAGAAGGTAATCATGATTTGAAATTAGAGCAAGAAGCTGTACAAGTGCTGATTAGTGCATATTACAACATCAAATCCTCTTTTATCCCAGAAGAATATAGGAGAAAAAGTGTGTACATTCAGAAGGATGGTGACAAGCTGTATTTCCTCTTGGCATATTTCTTCATTTGTTAAATAGGGTGTTAGTATTTGCTACCAGGAAAGGCCAATGTGAGAACTAAATGATGTTACTTCAGATAAAGCTCTCATATAGTTAGTGCACTAAAAAGTGTTAACCATTATATATAAACTTACTAGCTTATTGATTTGATTATTCTTTTTTTAATGTTTATTCATTTTGGAGAGACAGAGAGGAACAGGAGAGGGGCAAAGACACAGAATCTGAAGCAGGCTCCAGACTCTGAGCTGTCAGCACAGAGCCCAACACAGGGCTCAAACTCATGAACTGCGAGATCATGACCTGAGCCAAAGTTGGATGCTTAACTGACTGAGGCACCCAGATGCCCCTATTTGATTATTCTTAAATAAGGAAAGGGATTAAAAAAATAATTGGCAGTAACATTTTACCATTTCCCACACATTTGTCTCTCATTTTTTTTCTCTCTCCCAGTTAACTTTTCTACATTTTTTTTCTCTTAAACTTTCCATCTGTGTCTATACTTTCTCTTTTCCTTTTGCCTTTTTCTTATCTTCTGTAGGCCTTAGCCTGGCATTTGTTTTCCCCTCATAGTTGTACATAATCCAAAGATTATTTTTCCCAAAGCTGATGTTTGTGTTCGAAATTGTGTATTGGGTTTCTTCTCTCTTTAAATTTCTTTATTCTTCACATTTTTAGAAAAGGTTCTCAGTCATATGCTAAGCCCTAAGTCTATAACAGGAGATCTAGCAAAGCTCCCAGCTGTGAGAAGTTCACACTTTGGCAAGGACATGGCCATGTAGGTAGATAAATCGCAATCCAGTGTGTTCCGAGCTCAAGGAAACAAGCACGTAGACACTTGTAACCCTGAAGCGGGTAAGAGTGCACTTTATTTTGGAGGCTTGAGTAGAAGCTTTCCAGGAAGCTAGGTTTGGATGCCTTCACCCAAAATTCTCTTGGCTTTCATTTACTGTACTATATCTTGGAGGTCTACTTGCTTCTGTAACTACAACATACGCCAAGTTTTCCTGGGTCTGAGATCCTTCTTATCTGAATTTGGCTGCTGACTCCAAGGTACATTACTGCAAGCCACAATTCCTTTATGGACAATCTGTCTTTCTATGTCCAATATGGTTCTCCTTATAACTAGTTTCCATGTCCCAAGTACCCTCAAATCTGTGTGTTTATGATATTCTATGATATTTTTGTTCAAGATGAGATCTTTCTGGGCAGTGAAAATGGCAAATAATACCAGTAAAAGGACATAATTTTCCAGAAGGAATTTTCACACTTTTTGTGTTAAATACAAAGAAAAAAATCACTGCCTATTGTAGGCAAGACAGTTAATATGGTCTGACTTCATGGAAGATGTGATATGGAAGGAAGGAATCGAGATGTGCATAAAAAATAAATTAAGGCAACCCATTCCATAAAGTGTATAATTTAGGTGGAGAGATAATAACCAAGAATTATGTCTGGTAGACCATGATTTTGCCTCCTGTTTTTTACCTAATATCTTGGTATGTTGGATAGTACAGTACACAGCTACATCTAAAATAAGTGTCTCGGAGTTCCGGAAGATGGCGGCGTAGGAGGACGCTGGGCTCACCGCGCGTCCTGCAGATCACTTAGATCCCACCTACACCTGCCTAAAGAACCCAGAAAACCGCCAGAGGATTAGCAGAACGGAGTCTCCGGAGCCAAGCGCAGACGAGAGGCCCACGGAAGAGGGTAGGAAGGGCGGCGAGGCGGTGCGCGCTCCACGGACTGGCGGGAGGGAGCCGGGGTGGAGGGGTGGCTCGCTGGCCAAGCAGAGCCCCCGAGTCTGGCTGGCAAAAGAGGAGGGGCCGGACGGACTGTGTTCCGACAGCAAGCGCGACTTAGCGTCTGGGAGGTCAGAAGTTAACAGCTCTGCTCAGAAAGCGGGAAGGCTGGAGGACAAAGGGAGGGAGAGCTGCTGAGCCCCCGGACAGCAGAGCTCAGCTTGGCGGGGAACAAAGGCGCTCGCCAGCGCCATCTCCCCTGCCCATCCCCCAGCCAAAATCCCAAAGGGAACAAGTTCCTGCCAGGGAACTTGCTCTCTCTGCGCAAACACCCAACTCTGTGCTTCTGCGGAGCCAAACCTCCGGCAGAGGATCTGACTCCCTCCCGCTGCCACAGGGCCCCTCCTGAAGTGGATCACCTAAGGAGAAGCGAGCTAAGCCTGCCCCTCCTGCCCCTGTGCACCTTGCCTACCCACCCCAGCTAATACGCCAGATCCCCAGCACCACAAGCCTGGCAGTGTGCAAGTAGCCCAGACGGACCACGCCACCCCACAGTGAATCCCGCCCCTCGGAGAGGGGAAGAGAAGGCACACACCAGTCTGACTATGGCCCCAGCCCTGGGCTGGGAGCAGACATCAGGTCTGACTGCGGCCCCGCCCACCAACTCCAGTTATACACCACAGCACAGGGGAAGTGCCCTGCAGGTCCTCACCACTCCAGGGACTATCCAAAATGACCAAATGGAAGAATTCCCCTCAAAAAAATCTCCAGGAAATAACAACAGATAATGACCTGATCAAAAAGGATTTAAATAATATAACAGAAAGTGAATTTAGAATAATAGTCATAAAATTAATCGCTGGGCTTGAAAACAGTATACAGGACAGCAGAGAATCTCTTGCCACAGAGATCAAGGGACTAAGGAACAGTCACGAGGAGCTGAAAAACACTTTAAACGAAATGCAAAACAAAATGGAAACCACGACGGCTTGGATTGAAGAGGCAGAGGAGAGAATAGGTGAACTAGAAGATAAAGTTATGGAGAAAGAGGAAGCTGAAAGAAAGAGAGATAAAAAAATCCAGGAGTATGAGGGGAAAATTAGAGAACTAAGTGATACACTAAAAAGAAATAATATACGCATAATTGGTATCCCAGAGGAGGAAGAGAGAGGGAAAGGTGCTGAAAGGGTACTTGAAGAAATAATAGCTGAGAACTTCCCTGAACTGGGGAAGGAAAAAGGCATTGAAATCCAAGAGGCACAGAGAACTCCCTTCAGACGTAACTTGAATCGATCTGCACGACATATCATAGTGAAACTGGCAAAATACAAAGATAAAGAGAAAATTCTGAAAGCAGCAAGGGATAAATGTGCCCTCACATATAAAGGGAGACCTATAAGACTCGTGACTGATCTCTCTTTTGAAACTTGGCAGGCCAGAAAGGATTGGCACGATATCTTCAGTGTGCTAAACAGAAAAAATATGCAGCCGAGAATCCTTTATCCAGCAAGTCTGTCATTTAGAATAGAAGGAGAGATAAAGGTCTTCCCAAACAAACAAAAACTGAAGGAATTCATCACCACGAAACCAGCCCTACAAGAGATCCTAAGGGGGATCCTGTGAGACAAAGTACCAGAGACATCGCTACAAGCATAAAACATACAGACATCACAATGACTCTAAACCCGTATCTTTCTATAATAACACTGAATGTAAATGGATTAAATGCGCCAACCAAAAGACATAGGGTATCAGAATGGATAAAAAAAAAAGACCCGTCTATTTTCTGTCTACAAGAGACTCATTTTAGACCTGAGGACACCTTTAGATTGAGAGTGAGGGGATGGAGAACTATTTATCATGCTACTGGAAGCCAAAAGAAAGCTGGAGTAGCCATACTTATATCAGACAAACTAGACTTTAAATTAAAGGCTGTAACAAGAGATGAAGAAGGGCATTGTATAATAATTACAGGGTCTATCCATCAGGAAGAGCTAACAATTATAAATGTCTATGCACCAAATACCGGAGCCCCCACATATATAAAACAATTACTCATAAACATAAGCAACCTTATTGATAAGAATGTGGTAATTGCAGGGGACTTTAACACTCTACTTACAGAAATGGATAGATCATCTAGACACACAGTCAATAAAGAAACAAGGGCCCTGAATGATACATTGGATCAGATGGACTTGACAGATATATTTAGAACTCTGAATCCCAAAGCAACAGAATATACTTTCTTCTCGAGTGCACATGGAACATTCTCCAAGATAGATCATATACTGGGTCACAACACAGCCCTTCATAAGTTTACAAGAATTGAAATTATACCATGCATACTTTCAGACCACAATGCCATGAAGCTTGAAATCAACCACAGGAAAAAGTCTGGAAAACCTCCAAAAGCGTGGAGGTTAAAGAACACCCTACTAAAGAATGAGTGGGTCAACCAGGCAATTAGAGAAGATATTAAAAAATATATGAAAACAAACTAAAATGAAAATACAACAATCCAAACGCTTTGGGACGCAGCGAAGGCAGTCCTGAGAGGAAAATACATCGCAATCCAGGCCTATCTCAAGAAACAAGAAAAATCCCAAATACAAAATCTAACAGCACACCTAAAGGAAATAGAAGCAGAACAGCAAAGGCAGCCTAAACCCAGCAGAAGAAGAGAAATAATAAAGATCAGAGCAGAAATAAACAATATAGAATCTAAAAAAACTGTAGAGTAGATCAACGAAACCAAGAGTTGGTTTTTTGAAAAAATAAACAAAATTGACAAACCTCTAGCCAGGCTTCTCAAAAAGAAAAGGGAGATGACCCAAACAGATAAAATCATGAATGAAAATGGAATGATTACAACCAATCCCTCAGAGATACAAACAATTATCAGGGAATACTCTGAAAAATTATAGGCCAACAAATTGGACAACCTGGAAGAAATGGACAAATTCCTAAACACCCACACTCTTCCAAAACTCAATCAGGAGGAAATAGAAAGCTTGAACAGACCCATAACCAGCGAAGAAATTGAATTGGTTATCAAAAATCTCCCAACAAATAAGAGTCCAGGACCAGATGGCTTCCCAGGGGAGTTCTACCAGACGTTGAAAGCAGAGATAATACCTATCCTTCTCAAGCTATTCCAAGAAATAGAAAGGGAAGGAAAACTTCCAGACTCATTCTATGAAGCCAGTATTACTTTGGTTCCTAAACCAGACAGAGACCCAGTAGAAAAAGAGAACTACAGGCCAATATCCCTGATGAATATGGATGCAAAAATTCTCAATAAGATACTAGCAAATCGAATTCAACAGCATATAAAAAGAATTATTCACCATGATCAAGTGGGATTCATTCCTGGGATGCAGGGCTGGTTCAACATTCACAAATCAATCAACGTGATACATCACATTAATAAAAAAAAAAGAGAAGAACCATATGATCCTGTCAATCGATGCAGAAAAGGCCTTTGACAAAATCCAGCACCCTTTCTTAATAAAAACCCTCGAGAAAGTCGGGATAGAAGGAACATACTTAAAGATCATAAAAGCCATTTATGAAAAGCCCACAGCTAACATCATCCTCAATGGGGAAAAACTGAGAGCTTTTTCCCTGAGATCAGGAACACGACAGGGATGCCCACTCTCACCGCTGTTGTTTAATATAGTGTTGGAAGTTCTAGCATCAGCAATCAGACAACAAAAGAAAATCAAAGGCATCAAAATTAGCAAAGATGAAGTCAAGCTTTCGCTTTTTGCAGATGACATGATATTATACATGGAAAATCCGATAGACTCCACCAAACGTCTGCTAGAACTGATACATGAATTCAGCAAAGTTGCAGGATGCAAAATCAATGTACAGAAATCAGTTGCATTCTTATACACTAACAATGAAGCAACAGAAAGACAAATGAAGAAACTGATCCCATTCACAATTGCACCAAGAAACATAAAATACCTAGGAATAAATCTAACCAAAGATGTAAAAGATCTGTATGCTGAAAACTATAGAAAGCTTATGCAGGTAATTGAAGAAGATTTAAAGAAATGGAAAGACATTCCCTGCTCATGGATTGGAAGAATAAATATTGTCAAAATGTCAATACTACCCAAAGCTATCTACACATTCAATGCAATCCCAATCAAAATTGCACCAGCATTCTTCTTGAAACTAGAACAAGCAATCCTAAAATTCATATGGAACCACAAAAGGCCCCGAATAGCCAAAGTAATTTTGAAGAAGACCAAAGCAGGAGGCATCACAATCCCAGACTTTAGCCTCTACTACAAAGCTGTCATCATCAAGACAGCATGGTATTGGCACAAAAACAGACACATAGACCAATGGAATAGAATAGAAACCCCAGAACTAGACCCACAAACGTATGGCCAACTCATCTTTGACAAAGCAGGAAAGAACATCCAATGGAAAAAAGACAGTCTCTTTAACAAATGGTGCTGGGAGAACTGGACAGCAACATGCAGAAGGTTGAAACTAGACCACTTTCTCACACCATTCACAAAAATAAACTCAAAATGGATAAAGGACCTGAATGTGAGACAGGAAACCATCAAAACCCTACAGGAGAAAGCAGGAAAAGACCTCTCTGACCTCAGCCGTAGCAATTTCTTTCTCGACACATCCCCAAAGGCAAGGGAATTAAAAGCAAAAATGAACTACTGGGACCTTATGAAGATCAAAAGCTTCTGCACAGCAAAGGAAACAACCAACAAAACTAAAAGGCAACCAACGGAATGGGAAAAGATATTTGCAAATGACATATCGGACAAAGGGCTAGTATCCAAAATCTATAAAGAGCTCACCAAACTCCACACCCGAAAAACAAATAACCCAGTGAAGAAATGGGCAGAAAACATGAATAGACACTTCTCTAAAAAAGACATCCGGATGGCCAACAGGCACATGTAAAGATGTTCATCGTCGCTCCTTATCAGGGAAATACAAATCAAAACCACACTCAGATATCACCTCACGGCAGTCAGAGTGGCCAAAATGAAGAAATCAGGAGACTATAGATGCTGGCGAGGATGTGGAGAAACAGGAACCCTCTTGCACTGTTGGTGGGAATGCAAATTGGTGCAGCCGCTCTGGAAAGCAGTGTGGAGGTTCCTCAGAAAATTAAAAATAGACCTACCCTATGACCCAGCAATAGCACTGCTAGAAATTTACCCAAGGGATACAGGAGTACTGATGCATAGGGGCACTTGTACCCCAATGTTTATAACAGCACTCTCAACAATAGCCAAATTATGGAAAGAGCCTAAATGTTCATCAACTGATGAATGGATAAAGAAATTGTGGTTTATATACACAATGGAGTACTACATGGCAATGAGAAAGAATGAAATATGGCCTTTTGTAGCAACGTGGATGGAAGTGGAGAGTGTGATGCTAAGTGAAATAAGCCATACAGAGAAAGACAGATACCATATGGTTTCACTCTTATGTGGATCCTGAGAAACTTAACAGAAACCCAAGGGGATGGGGAAGGAAAAAAAAAAAAAAAAAAAGAGGTTAGAGTGGGAGAGAGCCAAAGCATAAGAGACTCTTAAAAACTGAGAACAAACTGAGGGTTGATGGGGGGTGGGAGGGAGGGGAGGATGGGTGATGGGTATTGAGGAGGGCACCTTTTGGGATGAGCACTGGGTGTTGTATGGAAACCAATTTGACAATAAATTTCATATATTGGAAAAATAAATAAATAAATAAAATACATTGTAATTATTGGAAAAAAATAAAATAAAATAAAATACATTGTAATTATTGGAAAAATAAAAATAAAAAAATAAAACTCTTTGAATGATAAAAAAAAAGACTGCATAGTATTCCCTGATATATGGATTTATCACATATATTTAATTAATTTAGTGTAAATGCTCATGTATACCACTAAAAAAAATATTTTCTTATTAGGAATAGTGCTGTGCAGCAATGAACATACTCAGAACCCAGTATTAGAAATCTTCATTTCCAAGACCACTGTCAAATAAAAAGAATTAGGATCTTTTGAAGAAATAGTTGATTATAGAGCTAGAACAAGGAATATATAAGATATGGCTGAAGCATCTTGTAATACCCCCAAAGTAAGGAAGTGCTTAAAAACCAAGTGATTAGGGTCATGTCAAAGGGACACAGGAGTAAACCTGAAAGCTCTTCCAACAGCTAAAGCCCTGACAATTTGAGCAATAAAATCAATAATGTAGTATCAGATTATAAAGCATAAAATATGCTTTATATACGAATTATACAAGAAGTATAAAAAATAAAATAAATATCTAAAAATTCACACAAATTGATATGAATGACTGACTTACTGACTGCATGAAGGAATGAATACATGGAGGATACAGACAAATCTTCTATGGAGAATAAATCTTTCCCCCATCCCAAAGAGGTAGTGCCGAATTCTTCACTCCTTGAGTGTGAGCTGCACTTAGTAATATGCTTCCAAAGAGGGGGGTATGGAAAGGAGGGCAAGAAATGGTTTTATATGGAGAAACCTGGCAGACATTAACCTGTCAAGGTAATCAAAATTAACATCACAGATGACATCATGTTGATAGTATGTATTATCACCTGTTGAGAATTTATTAAGCAAAATAGTTGTGACACAGAGTTTATGCATAAACCTTGATGTTATCTCTGACTCTAATTTCTTTGATTTTATGCATCCAATCACTTAAGGAATCCTGTTGTATTCACCTTCAAAATATATCAGAAACTACAAATTATCATTGCCTCCACCACTACTATGGTGTTGCACACCTATGTTATGTTAAGTAGCCTTTAAATGACCACCCCGCTTTCACCCATGACTTCTACCATTTATATCAACTAGCAGCCAGATGGTAAGACAGATCTTGTCAGCCCTGCACTATGAGGCTTCTATGGCTTCCTGTCACCCATATAGTAAAAGCCAGAATCCTTACAAAAGTCCTGCATGATCTTTCATCTGTTATCACTTTGAATTTATTCCCTTCTATCTTTCCTGTCACTCTGAGCCAGCCACCTTGTCCTCGTGCTGTTTTGTATGCACAAGGGAAACTAGAGCCTCAAGAACTTAACACATAGCGTTTCCACTGTATGTTTTCTTTCTCCTTCAGATATCCAACATGCTTCTATCTTTCATCTTTGCCAAGTATTAGCACAAACATTACCCTCTCAGAGACTTTCCATGATCACAGTTGGTGACATACTGGTCACTCCCTTCTTTTGAGTGTGGGTGTAACCTACAATCCGCTTCCTACCAATAGAAGATGGCAAAAGTGATGGGCTATTCCTCCTGTTACTGTTATATTAAAAGGTAAAGATAAGAGATTTTGTAGATGTAATTAAGGTCCCTAATCAGTTGACTTTGAAGTAATCAAATTGAGAACTAGCGTGAGTGTACCCGACCTTAATCAGGTGACATTTTTAAGAAAGGGCCTACACCTTCTCTAAAGTCAGAGACTCAAAGCAGCAGAGGCTCTGTATGCTCTCAACTGCTGACTTCAGAGAAGCAAGCTGCAGTGAATTCAGCAGCTGCAAGGAAATGAGTTACAGATTTTTACCTAGTTAATCCATGATACCAAAAATGAGGCTAAAGCCCAGCCAATAACTAGGTTTCATCCTTGTAAGCTTTTGAGCAAAAGCCCCTGCTAAGCCATGCCTAGATTTCCCACCTACAAAAACTGTGCAATAATAAATAGGAATTGACTTCAGCCAATAAATTTGTAGTAAGATGTTACATAACAGAAGGAAATGAATTCCTCATAGTATTTAACACTGTAATGTCATGTCCCTGACATCTGTCACATTCCCTTGCTTTATTTCTCTTCTTAACTCTTACTACCATCTGATGCTCTATATTTTGTACTTTTTTGTCCTGTTTATCAACTGTCTGCTCTCATTAAAACATAAGCTCTGTGTAAATAGGGATTTCTATTTTTTCAGTGCTACAAACTCAGTGCCTAGAAAAATTCCTTCACATGGTGAATTAATATTTGTTGAGTGTAGGAATGGATGGATGGATGATATTTGAGATATTGAGATATTTGTCAACATGGCCAGAAGCCATATATTTTGACAGATCACTTTTTCTACTCAGGTTGTGGCTCAAGCTTTGTTAACATGTATTTCTGAAAGCCCTGGGAGTATGGAACAGAGATTATTATAGACAAAAAAAAAAGGGGGGGGATCTTACAATGTCCAATTCAGTGTTTGGTATCATAAGACAGTACAAAGCATCCCTTTGTTGTATGTTCAAATAAAATTTGAAATGCCTTGATGTGATTCTGAAGGATTGGAATGGTATGCTATGTAGATCGCTCTGTACTATAGAACTCACAGTACCTGGAGAAGATGAAACATTTTAGGGAATTAGCTGTACATTGAGCCCTGAGCATAAGGGAAACGGAAGAAAGAGTCATACTGGTGCAACAGGCTACTTTGTCAGGGATCTAGACTGATAAGATTTGGTACCAAAAATGGACTCTACTGTTTCCTAATTGTGTGACATAGGAAAGCATCAAAACTTCTCTTAAAGAGTTTATTATAATATCTACTCATAACACGGTTATAGGCTTTTCTCAAAGATCAGTAAAGCCAGGACACAAAGACAGCATAGAGACAATGTGGTTTGATTGTTTGGGACTTCAGATCTGCAGGGAAGGTGCTAAGATTAATCTCCCTACTTTAAACTTACCAGTTGTGTGACTTTGAGAAAGTTATTTAATCGCTTTGTGCCTGATTTTTCTCATCTAGAAATTGAGAATTGTTTTTATCACACAGAGTTGTGAAGATTAAATGAGGTAATGCATGTAAAAAGCCAAGACAGTTACTAGCATATAATAAATGTTCAGTATTTCTTTTCTTTTGTTTCATTTTAGATATGAAAATGCTTTATGAAAGAAAATACTTTATTAATGAAAAACATTATTATTTAAGACATTTATTGATTCTTATTCCAGTCAGGAATATAATGTATAATATATTACAGTCACACCCTAAGATTAGAAAATATTCCCCCAATACTCTTTTCTTTATGTATAAAAATGCATTTAGAATGGGTTTCAAAGAAAGAATTTCCATTTAAATTTAATGTGATGCAGCCACATGTTTTCTTGCTGGCAATATCTTATTTCATTTTTAGCTTTCACCTAATTCCTTATACTTTATTCTGAGGATTCATTACTATGCAAATACATATGCACTATATTCAAGTACATGCTTTGAGGATTATGTTACATTATATCATATCACAATTAAACAGCTTGCATCCAGTTTTCTCAAATTACAACTGTTTTATGTAAGTTAGTACAAGTTACGCAGTCCAATCAATAACCAAGATCTTCCCTTTGAACTAGGATAACACAAAAATGATTCTCCACATGTATTAATGATGAAAATTTTGTTAAAAATCAATTGTATTATAAAAATATATTTGTTGGCTGTTGATTATTATGAACATACAATCTAAAATCTAATTAAAAATCTATATTTATAATATTAATTTATTATGGTTGTTCTGATTTTTCAGTTTTTTACATCAACTAAAATTCTCATTTATCTTCTTCATCTTGGATGTTGTTTGGGTACCACTTCTATTATTGTATAATATCCCCAGTTTGTATATAATAAAAAAGAAGTGAAAAGAAATAATGTTAAAAGCTGTTTTATTTCCTACTTACTTGCATTAGGACTGATAAAATATTGGAGGGGAAAGAGCTAAAACAAATAGTTTTAAAGTCTAATCATTGATTTCATCTTTCACGGCTTTAGGTAAAAAGGTGTTGGGAAAAGAAGGTTATTCAACCACTCAAACAAAAATTAGGTTTTTTTGCATTCATTTACAAGATTTCAAATATTAAACACCAGTATACTGAGATTTCTCATTTCAAAGTTATTATAATAGAATGGCACAGAATACTTGAAATCAAAGTATTTAAGACATATGGTCTTTTAGCTAAATAGCAATTAAGTCTTGTGAATTACTTTCAAACAGAGCATTTTATTGGCAACATATTTAAAATTAACTAAATAGTCCTGTGGTGATTCTGTTTAATCCTACCAGTATGAAGAAATATCTGCATATATTAAAATATTTCAAAGATCCTACTGTGTAGACTTTTATTTGCTCCTTTCGCTTAGTACTGACCACAGCATCAGGCACATACTGAGTGCCTATTAAATATTTGTTTAATTGAATGAATGGACTATAGCCAACTCAACTTGGTTACTTCCTACCATGAGAAAGTGACATCTTTGGAAATTCAGGCTGGGTCTGCAATACATGACCAAGCATTACATTATGTTAGAAATGCATGCCTCATCTCAACTAGTAGTGATGAGACCATTCCTATTCCTTATGAATAATATTGGGAATTTTTTTTATTTAACCCAGTAAAAAGTTATATGCCAGGAAACATAAATATATATAAAACTAAAAGAAATTTCACTATCATTTAAATGTTTCCTCTTATTTTGCTTAGCATAATATTCTCTAGCTCTATCCATGTTATTGCAAATGGAAAGATTTCATTCTTTTTTTATGGCTGTGTAATATTCCATTATATGTATATGTGTGTGTGTGTATATATGTGTATTTCTACACACACACACACACACACACATACACACACATCTTCTTTATTCATTCATCAGTCGATGGACATTTGAGCTGTTTCCATAATTTGGTTATTATAGAATAATACTACTATAAACATCAGGGTGCATGTATCCTTTTGAATTACTACTTTTGTATTCTTTGGATAAATACCTAGGAGACAATTGCTGGATAATAGGGTAGTTCTATTTTTAAATTTTTTGAGAAACCCAAATGATTTCATTCATATGTGGAATTTAAGTGAATGAAACAAATGAGCATAGGGAAAAAAGAGAGAGAAAGGCAAACCAATAAAGAGACTCTTCACTATAGAGAACAAACTGATGGTTACCAGATGGGAGAGGGGTGGGGGGATAGGTTAAATAGGTGACACAGATTAAGGAATGCACTTGTTGTAATGAGCACTGGGTACTGTATGTAAGTGTTGAATCACTAAATTGTACACCTGAAACTAATATTACACTGTATGTGAACTAACTGGAATTTAAATAAAAACTTAAATATTTCCTCTTTTTGAGATTCCCTTCCTGGGTACACATATAGTACAACTGCTATGTCTTTTTTTTTTTTTAAGGTTTATTTCTTTTTTGAGAGGAGAAGAGTGTGAACCAGGCAGGGACAGAGAGAGAGAGAGGGAGACAGAGGATCTGAAGAAGACTTTGCACTAACAGCAGAGAGTCCAATGTGGGCCTTGAACTCAGGAACTGTGAAATCATGACCTGAGCTAAAGTTGGACACTTAACCAACAGAGCCACCCAGGTGCCCCACAGCTGCTGTTTCCACTATTAACCTTTAGTTATATTTTGCTATATGATAAGTACTGAGTTAATTATTCTACCACTAGTTATCATATTTCATGTACAAGTTTAGTTTGGGGGACATTTATATATAATATAAATCAGAACCATTTAAAGAATTGCAAATAACCTGGTAATCTTACCTGTGCCAAATTTTACATATAAACATTTCATTAATACATGTTTTTATATGCATGAAAAATTAACACTTAAGGAAATTGTTATGTGTTGAATTGTGTCCCCTTCTCTCAGATTATTATGTTGAAATCCTAACCCCTAGTACTTTATAATATGACCGTGTTTAGACACAGTGTCTTTAAAGAGGTATTTAAATGAAAATGAAATCATTAGGATAGGCCTTAATCTAATATGTCTAGCATTCTTACAAGACGAGGAAATCGGACACATAGACACATACAGAGAGAAGACTAACTGAAGACATGGGGAGAAGATGACCATCTATAAGCCAAGGAGAGAGTCCTGGAACAGATCCATTCCTCATGGCCCTCAAAAAGAATCAATACTACTGAAATTTTGATCTTGAACTTCTAGACTCCTGACCTGTGAGAAAACAAATTTCTGTTGTTCCAGCCACCAGTCTGTAGTATTTTGTTACAGCAGCCGTAGCAAACTAATACAGAACAAAAATGTGTCATTATTATTTTTAAGACTAGTGTTTAAATTTTTCATTTTCTCATAGTGTTTTCTTTCTCTTCAGTAGTTTATAATGTATACCAAATGACTGAGGACAATAGTCCCAGGTTAAGGAAGAATGCTTATTGTTAGTTCCAATGCGTAGAATTCTCCTTTCTATATGACTTCTGTTCAGCTCCTGGCAGATCTATGCAAAGTTGATGTGATGGCAATGGCTTGTATATACAGTAAGTGACATTATCAAAGTCAATAAAATGCACAGTTTTTTTCTAATGTAACACAAATTTTGGAATATAAGGACATTCTTAATACAATAGGAGAACCATTACTACATACAATAATTTTGCTTTATTAACAGCTTTGTTCATGTTAGCAATTTTGATCTAATTTAAGTGATGTTCCCATTATAGTGGCAAATTGTGTTTTCATTAATACAGTGAGAAAGCCGTTAATATGAAAATTGCTCATTCAGAATCACATTAGTGAAGTGCTTATCTTATTATCACTAAACTGATTCTAACCTAGGTGCTAAGCAATCTGAGTTGAAACATCCTAAGCAAAGGAGTCATCATACTTCTTCAGCAGGCTTTTACTGGCTTTCATATGGTTTCCTGACAGCTTTTACTGCATTTTTAAAGTCATGTAAATTATATAACACCACTATTAGCTTATTCCTGAATCTTATTCTATAAATTTTATATAAGGACACATACGTCCACAACTTCACATTTGGATCTCCTAATTACCTTCAGCATATCTTCAGAATATAAATAAGTTGTATGTATGAGTTTGGGTTCTCTGGTTGTAAGCCACAAAATCTAACTCCCCCTTATGCTCCTTTATGCAAAAAATATGTATCAAAAGGCTATGAGGAAGTTCACAGAATAAATGGGTACAACAGGCTTAGAAATATAAAATAAGAGATTTCTAGAGGGCTCCAGAAGGGCAACCAGAACAATGATCATTATAATAACAATGGTTGGTCAGCCTGCTCTGTCAGAATGAATGATTGTTCCATCCTTCTTTGTTTTTCTATCAAGTCATAGGCCTCAATTTCCTTACAGGTATCTGATTGTCTCAGCTTAGGTTCTGTGTCTGGATGCTTGCTATGCTAAAATAATAGGAAGTATCTGTCCACTTTTGCATCCACCATTGAAGAGCACACAAAATGGCAGAGAGGAACTAAAACTTATGGTGCTGTTGAGAAGGAAGTAATGGAATTCCTACCCTAAGACTTAAAGATTCCAATACAATTATAAAATATATAGTGAATATTCTATCTTATGGCGAAATTGTGGTAGGCATTATTTTCACTCACAATTACCTGGCAATCCAAAAGTTTCATCTACTAGAGTCACTGTTATGTGATTTTCTTTGACCATATGAGCAAAAGTGATGTGTGTTTCACATCTCCAGTAAGTTTTTATTTACAGGTACTCAATCCTCCAATTCTCTTTTTCCTACCTCTAAAACCACCAAATCTGGAAGGCAACCTTCCAGGTGGTGAAGCCTCTGTCAGTTGGGACCCCAGGATGTAGTAAAGTAGAGACTTTCTACTAAAGTAGAACATATAACAAAAACAAGAAACAGATATTGTCCAAATCACAGAGATATTGTTGGTTTTATTATGGCAACTCATCTTAGAAACATATGTAAAATGGCAGAAGGAATATAAACATTGTTAAAATTAAAAGCTCTGGTTATAATTTAACATATAACCTTGAACAATCTTGTAAATTTCTTTGTGTCCGTTTCTTCATTTATAAAGTGGGACAATAGATACCAACAGCATAGATACAATGTTATGACATTACCTAACCCTATCAAGTGAAAAGGACAAAAAGCTAAAGTCAGAACATTTGGAAATACCAGTATTTGAAATAAGTGTAGAAAAAAATGGTTGTTTAAGGAGACTTGAGGTCAGCATCTAGAGAATTAAAAGTAAAACTAGGAGAGGTAAGAACTACAGAATAGGAAGAAAAAGAAATCCTACAGAAGTAACAAGATAAAGTATGAATACACATCCAATATATGACAACTAGGGATTAATCAATGACTTTATCATTAGCAAATAGACTACTTCATATTTGTTCCAAGAGGATATAAGGCACTTTATATTAAAATATTAAGAACTAAGAACACCATTACATGGGGGAAATTGAAAATATCCTAATTATGGTGGGATATGGGAGGAAAAGTATGCAAAGGAAAGATAGAAAGCTAAAACTATAAATGATCAAAAATACTTCTGAGCGCCTTGATGCCCATGTTAAAAAGGAAACATCAAGGGTGCCTGGGTGGCCCAGTCAGTTAAGTATCCAACTCTTGGTTTCAGCTCAGGTCATGATCTCACAGTTGACGGGATCAAGCCCTGTGTCAGGCTTTGCTCTGACAGTGTGGAGCCTGCTTGGGATTTTCTCTCTGCCCCTCCCCACTTGTGTGCACGCTCTTTCTCTTTCTCTCTCTCTCAAAAAATAAAAAAAAAAATAAACATTTAAAAAAGGAAACATCACATATTAAAAGAAGGCATATAAGTTAAATAAGATACATTTTGTGAAAATATTTTCACATAGATCTCTATGAGAGGCATCATGAAATAAGTCAAAAGAAGGTGACCTCCTAAAACCTTGTTTTCCCTATGGTTGTTACTTTCATTATTTTTGAGAAAATTTTCATACTAAATGGAAATAACATTATGTGATAGCATTTCAGTGAGGCATGGTAGAATTAATTGTATAACTAAGGTTCTAATTTGTGATGAATCTAGAGAGTTTTTGAACTAAGTATGCTAAAAACTAAGATGTGTGTGACACTAAAATGTTTTCAAAGTTAGTTTTCACCATCTCCTGAATATATCTAAATGTATATTATTTTGGTCAGATAACTTAGTCTGAAAATAATACATCAATTTCTCACCCCAACACTAGAATTAAAAATTCAAAAATCTTAAAATTTATAAAACCTTGCATCACAATTGGGTCAAGAGTTTTATTCTGAGTTCTTCCCTGAAAGGTAATGGTCTGGCAATACCACCTTTGCAACTCATTTTGTCCATTTTTAAAATGGGAAAAAAATCCTAATCACTTTTGAATAAAAGATAAAGCACACTCCCTGAGCATAAATTGACAATCTTGAAGAGTATAAATTCAATCATGAACAATTGCATTAGACCGCATTTAACTTCTAATGCCTCATGTCATGTCCTTTAAAAGAGAGCTAATTTATAATAGCTTGTGATTGTCCCATAATTTCTTTTAAGCAAATTTAATTTTTTTTTTGCTGTACTTCAATACAGTCTCTTTTCATTCCCCCTAAATGATTTAGCTTTGGATTAAAATCTTCCAGGGAGGGGTGTGTGTGTGCGTGTGTGTGTGTGTGTGTGTGTGTGTGTGTGTGTGTGTGTGTTACATCGAGTTAATAGTAGTGCTACAATATAATTTATGAGAGTGAAAATGAGAAATTGTTACCTTTTACTTTCCAACAGAGCTTACATGAATTAGGTGAAATATGTCCCCTGTGTATTTATTTCTAACTTAGATTGGAGTTCTTTCATCTTTTTTATCATGTGTACACAGATTGCATGCTATGGAATCAGGCTGATCCAACCAACCTATTAGACACATACTGTGTTTTCAATGTAGGCACTGTAAGGAGGCAGAGTTTCAACTTGGAACCTTGCCCTGGATCATCCCAGGATTGGGGCCCATTACTATGGCAAATCTTGAGAGTTTATTGCTGATCACTGCAAAAAAAAAAAATGGACATGTAGACTTTGGGATCTTAAGATTTTCCCTTTTTCTTTTAGGGGACAGATGTGTCATTCAAGTCCCAGGAATAATGATGTACATAAACTACACATCAGGAGCAGCTGTGTTCAGAGACAGTGAGTCCTCATCAGCATTGTATCCAGTACATTCTAGACCACCTACAGGTCATTCTCTCCTTATTACTGTCTGGATTGACTCCAAAAATATTTTTAATGAGATTTTCATTGAATTTCAAATCAATGTGCCAAATTAAAGAGAGAGCAGAGAGTAAAAAAAAAAATGGATATAATGGGGTTACAAAGTGGAAAGTATAATGGTCACTAGCTATTGAAATTAGATTTTATTACTATGTCTTTTTCCCCCTCCGTGGGAATAAGATATGGTATTTGTCCTTATTCTGAAATTATAGTAAAATATTAAAGTGTTGTAGGGGGATGGGCAAGCATTGTACTAGTTAATGTCCTGTTGCTCAATAAAGATGATCTTTTCCTATGGGCAGTATGTTCATGTCTAATGCATTTTTTCTGCCTGTTGCTAGCTCTATTTTTATTTATTTATTTTTTATTTTATTTGAGAGAGATGGGGGGAGGGGCAGAGAGGATAGACAGAATCTCAAGCAGGCTCCGTGTTGTCAGCAAAAGCCTGACTTGGGTCTCAGTCTTCCGGAACAGTGAGATCATGACCTGAGCTGGTACCAAGAGTCAGACACTTAACTGACTGTGCCAGCCAGGTGCTCCATGTTAGCCCTATTATTATCCCATTGTGAATGTTTCCCACCCAGGTTTTAACCTGCTATTTTTGAGAACAGGTCTCCAAATCTCTGCTTATTTTAAGCAGAGATATTTGTGGGCTTTTTCACTCCTCTAGGATTTTCTTTATAACTTCCTAGCAACTGGGAATTCCACAGGTCCTGTTCTCTTTGGTCCTGTAGCAGATAATAACCAACAGAATTAGTTACTGGAAACAAGTTTGGCTCACAAGCTATTAAACTTCAGGCTGAGGTTGCTTGACAGTTTATTTCCAGATTTCTGATACCAAAGTTTGCCCGTTCATTGTAACTCTTTTGCTATTGTCTGTTGAAAAACTTATGTTGTTCTACTACAGAATATATTACTGGGTGATTTTGCAAAGATACAAGCTGCCTGTCAATGTCTTTGAGTATATGCTCATTATATACAGAGACCAAGTTCCAGAATATCTGAATAAGGTTTGTCACGTAGGGAAAATAATGCAATCATATTGACCCTCAGGATTGGAAAATAATTTGTTTATTAAAATGTAGGTGGTTGTAGGGGCTCCTGGGTGGCTCAGTTGGTTAAGGATCCAACTTTGGCTCACATCATGATCTCATCGTCTGTGAGACTGAGTCCCTTGTTGGGCTCTGTGCTGACAGCTCAGAGCCTGAAGCCTGCTTTTGATTCTGTGTCTCCCTCCCTCTCTGTTCCTCCCCGCCCATGCTCTGTCTCTCCCTCTCTCTCAAAATTAAATAAACATTTAAAAAAATTTTAAATGTCGGTGCTTGTATATTTGGGTGCTTTCTCACTGAAGCTCTTCTAAGTAGCTTTTTCATTTAATAGACATAGCTTGTCTGTGTGTGAAGTAGCTCTGAACTTTCCAACTTAAATTATGTTGTTCCCAGGTTCTTCTTACCTTCAACTTTATTGTGTCTATTTTTACTCCCTGTTACCTATTCTGATTCCCTATATATTCATTTATTTTGGTTGCCCACATTAGTAACAGAATCAGATCCAGAGACAAGGATTTGAGTGTAAGAAGTTCATTTTAGAGGTGATCTCAGGAACAATGGTAGAGAATAGGAAAGTGAGATATGGAAGGGAAAGAAGCCCAAAAAGGATGAGTTAAGAAACTGATTATGTTGTTGAAAACTGGGGCTAAAGCTTGTTGGAGACCCCTGGGAATTGAACAGAACACGCTTCATAGATATGCCACCCCAACAATGGGCAAGCTGGGGCACTTACCCTCTTGTCTCCTTTCATCATTGGTTTGGGTTTGCTTCCTGGGGGTCGTTACCTCCCTAAACTTTTAAGCCTGTCCCATGTTTGAGCAAAGGATGCCAGATAAAGCCTCTAGGGAGTAAGCTGCATTTACTTGCTGGAAGCAAAGACTATACTTTCAGGGTTCATTTCTATAGTTTCTCTGAATACATAGAGTACTTGCTGAAAGCAGACATCAGTGTGTGCTGAAATGGTGAAAAGTGACAGAAATGGGTGGGGGCACACACAGCTTCACAATAGTTATCAACCCTAGGATTTCCCTTTCAACAATTGCAGTTCTTAAGGTTTTGACAATAAAATATAAAGCAGCAACTATTGATATAGCTTGAATAAGCTTAGGATAATGTACTAATTTTTAGTTATGAATATTACAGAGCTGGGACATTGATATTTTCCAGTTAGCCCAACAATGGGCATGCCAAAGTGGGCAGTGTATTCAGCAATCCCTAATGAGCAAACACAGAAATCTGTGCTTAAATCTCTGAAGTTTTCCATTCACACAGCCTATTTTGAGTGAAAAAAAGCCTTCTTTCCACATTATTTGGAGCCTGTCACGAGATGTTTTCCTAATCAACCCATCAGTGGTTGTGCTGTTCTTTTCTTACTCACCTATCAGGTGTCTTTAATTCTCAAATATTGGATGATGCAACTGGAATGACTTCAGCATTAAGTTTTGTTTTTTTTTTTAATTGACAAAACTAAAATGTGCTGAGAGTTCTAATTTCAGGTGTGACTATACCTAAGGACTTGGTAGCAATCGCGACCTGTTTCTCAACCTAAATCCTTTGCTCTCTTGTTCCTTGGCTCTTTTCTCAGATTGACTATCCCTTTACAATGACAAAATGCCAAAATATCAACCATGAGTTCCCAATATTATACTCAGAGCTCTGATTCAGCAGAAAAGAAATCTTAATTCCCACCAACAGTTAAAACAAAACCCTAGACCTGACCCACAGACGTACAATTAGATAATTGCATTGCATTTTTAACCCTGAATCCCTGAATACTGTCAATGGAAAACACAGTGATGTTATTGTCTAGACTAGAGTCATGAGCTTCCCTGGAAGTGATTGGTTGTTTGTGAGAAGGTGAGGGGAAGTAGAGTAGGGTGCAGTCTAGGTCTTCTAGAAGATCACAGATTGAAAGGAGAGCAGAGGTCATTTTGAGTTGGATTTTCTATCACTTGATTGTCCACATGAAAATTAAGGGACAATTATGAAAAGAAGATAGTATAGATTTTGATTAGTGTACTGAGTGTTAATCTCTACAGTATGGCATCGCTTCCATACATCCTACTACTGTTTTTGACTATATTTTTACTTCCCCTTTCCTACCTGTATCAACACTTACAAATAGCTCCAGCTAAATATGGTGCTTTCTGCCCCAGGATGCCATTGAAGAACAACTATAGCTTCTCAGACCACTTTATCCCCATTCTAGAAGTGGTCCCCATTGGCAAACCTCTCAGTAGGTTCCCTAGCCTACAAATCGGATTTGTGCACTCCCCAAATTGGAACAACCATTTTAAGCTATTTCAAAACACATCATTGTGAGGGGGTGCCTGGGTGGCTCAGTCGTTAAGCATCTGAATTTGGCTCAGGTCATGATCTTGTGGTTCACGAGTTCGAGCCCTGCATCTGGTTCTCTACTGTCAGCTCAGAGCCTGGAGCCTGCTTTGGATTCTGTGTCTCCCTCTCTTTCTGCCCCTCCCCCACTTATGCATGGTCTCTCTCTCTCTCTCTCTCTCTCTCTCTCTCTCTCTAAAATAAATAAATTTAAAAAAATTTTAAAAACACTACATTGTCAATACATTTTAAAAACCTAATAATTCTATAACTATTAAATTGTATTAAATTTAAACAAAGCACAAGAAGCAACCTACCCATGTGTGAATTACTTTTACTCTCAGAATGACACCGAAGTTCAAAAACTCTTCCTGTACAAAATTGTTTTCCAATGGGTCAGGTTTTTTTTAATGAAACTAGAAGGAAATTGATATTTTTCATTTATGAAAAATCTAAATAGTTCTCCAAATAGGAAACTGCCTGATTGTCTATCAGATATTATGTTCTACTCCCCAAGTCTTCATACTGTTTACTATGATTAGTCATTTCATCATTTAAGATTTATAAACTAGTCTCAAATCCCTATGCTACAGAATCTGGTAAACTCAATGTCTCTTACAATACCTTTGCAATTTCTTGTGAGTGACAAGTATTAATTGAATTGAACACCTCATTGCTGTTGGCTCATTTCCTGATCCTGGGTGAATTCTTTTTTCTTCATTTTACATCTCACTTCTTGCTCAGGACATCTATGCTGGACTGTAACCCAGTTTCTTTAATTTCTTAAGTGAGGAAACATCAGACTTCTACTATATGTAGGTCAGAAGTTCTCAAACTTTATCACACAGTATAATCCTCTGGAGGGCTTCTTGAACTTGGATTCCTGCACCCCAACCCCAGAGTTTCTGATTCAGTAGGTCCAGATGGCTCCTGATAATCTGCATTTGCAACAGGTCCTATATAATGCTTAGGCTGCTGGTCAGGAGATCACACTATGAGAAACACTTATTTAGAGCAATAAGGTAGGGTCAAGGGAGTGTTGCCTTACTATAAAGATAACTTAAAATTGAAAAATAGATTTCCTAGTTTTAAAAGTCCCTCAACTATTTCCATCTTCAGAAATTTCTCAGTAGTCATATTGCCACTTAAGAATAGGTCTGTTCTCTCTCTTTCTCTCTTTCTCTGGCTCCCTCACTCCTTTCTGAATGACTGACTTGAGAAATTCAAAACTCCTCTTACTTTATTATATAGGATACATAGCTATTAATGTCTCTCTGCCTCAGACTTAGCCCATCCTGGTCAAGCCAATGGGCTATTTATTTTTCCAAACTCCTTTGCTAAATATTGTTTATTTCTGCTACTGGCTCTTAAACTAATAGTTTAATTCTCTCAATTATATTTTATAATAAATGATGAAAATTTTTTTCTGTTTCATAAATCTAAGCGTATGTAGCTAGTTTAGAATCCTTTCTTTCTTTCTCTCTCTCTCCTTCTTTCTTTCTTTCTTCTTTTTTTTGGAGGGAAAGGGAAAGTGGGGAGCAGGAGAGAGAGAGACATGGGGCTCAATCTCACGACCATGAGATCATGACCTGAGCCAAAATCAAGAGTCAGATGCTCAATCCACTGAGCCACCCAGGTACTTCTAGAATCTTATTTTCATTGCATGTATCATTTAGTACATGGCTATGATTATGATAATAAATATTGTCTGGATTAATATACACATACATTTTTTTATTTTACCTTACAGATTAACCTTGGAAAATAACAACGTTTATTCAAAGTGAAAGAGGCAGAACAACGAAATTATACTTCCTAAGTATCAAGGCTGTCCTGACCTAAAGGCAGGATAACTTTACAATTAAACCTAGGATCCTAAACCAGACTGCCTGACTTCAAATCCAGCTCGGCAACTTTCTACCTGTGTGAAGCTAAGAAAGTTAACCTTCTTGGTCTGTTTTTGTTTTTCCTTCTATATAATATAGATGATTATATTATCTTCATTATAGGGTCATTGAGTGATTACAGTGTGTGTGTGTGTGTGTGTGTGTGTGTGTGTGTGTGTGTGTATGACCCTTAAATAGTACATCATGAATACTTAATATATATCACTTCCTCTTATGTTGAGGAACTTGTTTTTTAACAAATATCATTATTTCTTGTTCTATTGTGTTATTCAGTTATATTCTTTGTGGAAGATTTTTAGGTTGGCAGTAAAGGATGTTCTGCATTTAGGGAAAACTCTCTAAGGACATGAAAACACTATTGTATATGTAGGTCAGCAATCAGAAATATTGGAGGAATCTATCAAATTCTATTAGTGGTTTCCCCATTCACCATGGAATTAGGAACCATTCAGTATTAAAATTTGCTTTCATGTTGCACTTTTATTAAGTTGCAATTTTGCCAAATTTTTAATATTTACTCTACAAAGTCCTAAGATAACTTATAAAGTATACTAAACTCCTACAAGACTTATTTTCCACAATAAGGGATAGCACTATAGGTCATCACAATACAGTGATGTTCCATTGCTAAATTTTTTTTGAGATAAGAAATGCTTTTAATAAATATTATCAGAGGCTAATTTTAAATTGTTTCAAGAGAATTTGACCCAACTGGTGTCTGTGTGTGTGTGTGTGTGTGTGTGTGTGTGTGTGTGCATCTGTGTGTGATCACCATAATCACTATCTTTGCTATAAATCCATTTCTCTCTGTAGAGCCGGCAGTAGGTAACTTTTATCCCTATAACTTCTATCCTCTTCTCCTACTTGTCAGTTAATTTGTTCATTTCCAATTTTGGTAGTTTCTGGAATAATGCATAGTGGTTCAGACCCCTTTGTAAGCACATTTGTTCAGGTAAAATAGCATCTTGTTTTCATCCCCATCAAATAAAACAAAGTAGAAAGCATTTTTAACCTTGCTCTAATTTTTTATAATCCAAATTTTAGGAATTAATTAACAAGATTATTGCTGTGGCTTATCTCTCCCTTTCCCTTTTCCTGGCAGTTGTCTTCCTTTTATATATATGTATATACATATACACACATATATACACATATACATATATATAAATATACATATATACATATATATAAATGTTTGAACTATTTTATTGCCCTCTGTTAAATAATATTGATTATCAATGTTAGTCACTTCCTTGTGATAAAGAGATTAATTTTTTTTTAATTTTTATATGTTCTGAGTGGTTTAGTATAAAAAAAAGATACCTAATAAAATAAATAAGCACTTGGGGTGCCTGGATGGCTCATTTGGTTAAGTGTCTGACTCTTAATCTAAACTCAGATCTTGATCTCAGAGTCATGAGTTGCAAGCCCCACATGGAACCTACTTAAAAAAAAAGTCTCCTTTTGGGGCACATGGTGGCTCAGGTGGTTAAGCACCTGACTCTTGATTTTGGCTCAGGTCATGATCTCATCATCGTGAGATCAAGCCTCACGTCTGTCTCTGTGCTGGGCCCTGGGTGTGGAGCCTGCTTAAGATTCTCTTTCTCCCTCTGGGCCTCCCTGGTTTGACCAAACACAGGCACAGGCACAGGCACAGTCTCTCTCTCTCTTTCTCTCTCTCTCTCTCTCTCTCTCTCTAACAAAAAGAAAAAGTGCTTGTTTGCTGTCAATTCTATACCAAGTAAATGACGCAAAACCAATAATCTTTTAATATCTTTAGAATCTCTGGTTTTGTTTCATTTTTGTAGACTTTGGGAAATTAAATAAGCTATTTTCTTTCCTTTTTATAAATTGTAGCAAATTTTGCTGTAAAAGGCTTTAGTGAAAGCAAAAGCTGAAGTTGGTTGTGGTGATAGCAGTGGGTCTTTTTAAAGAAAATTACTTTTCACAAACTTTATGCTCATTAGAACCAGAAGTATATTAATTGTTGGTAAATATTTGTAGTTTCCAAAGATGGAGAAATGTTCTTGCAAAAGAAATCAGGCAACATGTCCATTTCTTTCTTTCTGTTCTATTCTTTCTCTGTACCTAACTCTAATTCTACCCCTGCAGAGTAACCCCTGACTGAGTCAGCTCATTCAGATGTCTGGAAACCATGCTGGCCCCCTTTTGAGTCAACTTTTCCTCAGCAGATGTAATAATACCATTGGTAGCTCTTTGGGGAATTTTCCTTTTTTCTCTTCATCCTCATTACTCCTGCCATCTGGTTCATTTCTGTTTTACTTCCATTCAGCAGATGTGCTCCCCTCACCCATCCCACAATGCCCTAAATGAATCTCCCTAGTTCAGCATGCCCATGAGTTTGGACAGGTACAGGGACAGAGTATGGAATAATGCCAAGGTCTTAGACCCATATTAAATCTGTTCAAAACAGAGAGACAATGTTTATACTTCTTCATGAGACATTTCTTTTCTTTTGGGTCTATACAGTTAACATGAAAACAAAATCCTCATTTGTTGCCAAAGAAGGTCATATTTTATATGATCCAAACTTCTGCTCTTCTTGTGGTAGAAACATTGTAGCTTATTCCAGTGAAATTTGCCCAGCATTTGACATTCGTGGAGTATAAGTGGCTACTTGCACATAATTTGTTGAGTGACCTGTTATTGTTGACACTTTATACATGCTTAAGTAGGCAAGCCCACTTGTTATTAAAGTGACATAAGACAGAAATTCCATCCTAAAGTAGATATTAGTTCTGTTGAGAAACATGACTAAGTATGAAATAACTATCACCAGAGTAAAGCCACATTTTTTTTATTCCTAAATTGTGAAGTACAGACTCTGAAATACAATAGAAATGCAAAGAATGAAGATTCAGTTCTGGGAGGATGAAGAGAGAAAAGTGATAAAAGTGGATGATGAGGGCAGTTTGCCCACACTGAGATGAAAACACTAGACCTCTGTTTGAATCCCAAATTCCATTTAAATGTTATATTCTAGATATAATGATCTAAGATTAAAGTTTTTAAAAGTATTCTACATTCAGACATGCTGAGAAGACGAGAATGAGATTAGGCAGTAATTGATAAAAGTTAAGATTATTCTTCATTGCCTAAGTCTACCTTCATAAGAAAATCTTTTTGTAAAAAAAGATTCTGCATCTCTAAATTACCACAACTGATTTGGGCATTTTGTGAGATATAGCAATGAAGACATTAATACTTCATAAAAATATATGTGAATTTATGTGGAATAGCATGTTTTGAAATGCCTGCTGACCTTTGAGGACCTTCATTATCAGGGGGGCACAAAAGATTTGGGGTAGACAAGTGATAGTAGTAGGACTCTGTCTCCCGACTCATAGAGATTTCCTTGTCTTTGTTTCTTGATTTCATTGGCTCTGGGACCACATGTACTCCTTATGAAAACTTTTAAATGAAAGTATAAAGAATCTTAGGGAATAACCCAATGTAAATAAGCTCTGAAAGGCAATGAACTTGGGGGTCAAAATAGAACTAATGCATCATGTTACTGATAAAGGACGTAGTTTGTAGTAAATATGTGTATATAATAAGTTATATAAAATACAGCTAATAATTCTAGATCCATTAGAAATAATCAAAGGTTTATTTAATGAATAAAGTTGTATGTGCATCTTTTTGTCTTCAAACTATTTTTTAGATAAGTGTAGTTTCTCAAAAAAAAATATTATGACTGACATGTATATTAACCTGTAAGAATGCATCTACATGTTTTTATATATTATGAAAAATATATAATTCTGAGTTAAGAACTTTGGAATAACCTGCCTTTTTTTTTCCTTTCACAGGAATCTGATTATCATATAAATTCAGACTTAAGTACTCAGTGCTGAGAAACATGGAATCATTGAATTACATGGTAAGAGGGATCTGAAATCTAATTATATCCAACAATATTTTATTGCCTTAGGAGTAAATAAGTGTAAGAATGTCAAATAAAAAACTCTGCCATCTTTTAAAGGTAATTATATTCACAGAAAACCCCGAAGTTCAAAACCTGGAAAAAACTAAGACTCACCTATCCGTAGCATATTAACATTATAGAGTTAACTCTATAATGTTAAAAATATACTGCCTATTTAAATACTGCCTATTTATTTTTTAAAATAAAAAATATACTGCCTATTTACTACTGTAATTACTCAATTAGGTGTTTTACATGATAGAACTACTGTGTGTTTGTTGATTTAGAAGTCATGGAAAATTGAAATGTCTGAGGGATTATGCAGATATGAACTGGAGCTGGACTGACTACAGATTAGACATTTAGATTTGGGCAAGGTTGATCTGGGGATCAGAAAATAAATTGGATATTAAAGGAATATCCTACAGAAAGAGAAAAGAGGACGTACATGTAGTTATTAGGGGAAAAAAGGAGGGCAACCAAAGAAGTCAGGTAATTAATAAAGGAGAGGTTCCTACTCAACTAGTTTTAAAGGAAATGTGGCTTCCAGAGTGTTTACATGCCACCAGGGTTAGAGAATAAGAACATCAGGGGGGCACTTGGGTGGTTCAGTGGGTTAAGCATCCCACTTAGGCTCAGGTCATGATCTCTTAGATCGTGAGTTCGAGCCCTGCATCGGGCTCTGTGCTGACCACTCAGAGCCTGGAAGCTGCTTCAGATTCTGTGTCTCCCTGTCTCCCACTGTCCCTCCCCAACTCTCTCTCTCTCTCTCTCTCTCTGTCTCTCAAAAATGAATACATATATTTTTTAAAAAAAAGGAACATCAAGAAGAGTGTGTATGAAGTTGAGAGAAGAGATCCAATTTAAAAGAGATAACTTGAGCTCAAAGCTAGAGCTCAAGGTTACAATGATAGCAAAGTCTCTCTGGAGTTGGGACATGATGGAACCTGAAGTCAGAAAGGAAGGTTTAGCTTTAGACACAAAAAGATGAAATGACCATTTTTCTGAGACTTGAAAGAGAGACTAAAGGGTAAGTGCAAACAGAACATTAAGCTTGGACAAAGATTAAAGCTGAAGTTAAGGAAGTCAGCCTTCCTAGGCACAGTGGTGGGACCAACCACGTGTTGAGAAGAGAAAGGAGATACTAGATCTTAGAAGAGAAAAAGTATGAAACCATTCTGGCCAGGCATATACTGAGGAGCCAGCAGGAAATAAAAGGACTTATTAGCAGCAACAAAAAACAAGTTGTAGTTGTATTATCATACTTTATAGGACAGAGTAAGAACACTGGTTTTATATTTTTAAAAACTTTGACTTGTGTCCTAGTGTCATAATAATTTGACCGAACTGGTTTTTGGTAGTTACTGATATTAACTGAGTAAGTGATATTGTACCCATAAGAAAAAAAATGTGTGTTTATTATTAACATTTACTAGGAAAAAATAAATTCTCAAACTCTCTTGATTACCTTTATTTCTGTAAACAGCATCACTGTTCCAGATGTTCTGGACTCATTTTTACCATGGGTCCAAGAACAAAGAAAATCTTAGAAAATCATTGTTTTCTCAAGCTTAGTTCAAAATGAGGCAAAAAAACATCTGTAAAAACTGGGCAAGAGGAAAGCCAAGAAATCCATTCTGCTTCCATAAAGGAAAAAATGACATAGCTGAATCCGAGGGTAACAATAGAAATGAGGTCACCCTGCTATTATCTCAACAAGACGTTTCCTGTTTATTTGGATTTTTGTTTTGTTCTGTTTTGTTTTTTTCTGTGCTGGGCATTGGAAAGGAGGAAAAAGATTAAGCAAATGAAAATGCTTTTATGTTATAAATTCACACAACATTGCCAAACCCAAGGAGCAAAGTACTATTCATTTTCCATGTCTTGGTGTACAACAAATGGACACAAATGTGTCTCAGTCTTGCTAAAATATAAGCAGCGGGACATGGAGGTAGACTGGAGCCTTTCTAAATGTCTGGCTAACAAAATGACAGTGAATATTTGGAAATTGAACTGAGCAAAGAAATATAAAAATTTTCCATGAACTTGTATAATTGAAGTCAAAGGAATTTATGACATAAAAATGGCTTTTCCTCAAATTTATTTGAGTGTACTGGCTGCTAACTGAAGCAAAAGATAAAAAGTGATCAAGTGATATTCATAGTGGACACTGAACTCGAGTTCAAGATAGGTCAAAATGTTCAAGTCAAGTACTGCCCGGGGATTACCATTATTGCTGTGCTGAGCAGAAAAAGATAAATATGTTGAGCCCAGGGATTACTGATTCTCAATTTATAAGCATAAACCACCAAACCTCTCCAAATTACATGTGTAAAACCTTAACTGACCACCAAGATGAGGTCCATTTGATGAGACTATATTCAGATTCTACTTTTTTCTGCCTCAGGTTTAAGCCAATGCTGTTTTAAATCACTGTATAAGAAGTTGTATTTAAACTCCACTAATTATTTTAATCTTATTTTCTATAACATTGCTCCATTGTCTTTTTTTTCATTTTTCACAAAATTTTACATATATGATGAACACAGACACACTTTAAAGAAAAGTAAACAATCTGCTGGTTAAATGTAGAAGTAAATAAGCATCTCAATAATGTTAAATAACTATTATCATGTCTTAATTATGTTTAGGGTCTATATTATTTTAATATGAGTATAGTTCAAGAGATGTCCACTAGAACTTGACCTATCATGCATTTGCACACATACAAAATTTTCTGAAAAGCATTGGAAAAGTTATTTTCACTCCACCTAATTGCCTATTTTTTATTTCCTTTAATTTCTATGTTGAGGGTGGAGGAGAGGGGTAGAAAATAGAAGAGCATAGAGAGGAAGGAAGGCAAGGAGGAGGAGAAAGGGAAGAAGTGAAAGAGGGGGAGGGAGGGAGAAAGATTAGCTCCAGATTAACTTCTAATATAATACAAGACGCTGGCAGCATACCGGAGACCTAGTAAGTAACTGACTTCATGAGTTTCAATTAGTCACAGCCTTTGAAAGGGTTGATTTCTTCATGAGGATGGTAGTCTAGAATTTAGACTCCAGTATACTTCTTAGGTAACTGTTAGTTTTAACAAAAAAGTTAGTTCTATTATTTTAACATATATTCAGTTTTTATCACTGAATAACAAAATGAAAGACACTTGTTTGAGAATGAGAATGGATTAAGAATTGTTTTGAAAAATTGGACGTAATTGTGGTATTCAGGAGAGAAGAGAATTTTGATTGTTTGCTTGCTGTGCTCTAACACATTCTTTCTTGCATTGATTGGGAATAATTGGCAAATGCATCTCTGTCAGATTTATTGATCATTTTGAAGACAGCTCAACTAGGTTTATATGCGGATATAATCATGTGGGAGTAACAAGCTTGCAGAATACAAGACTTTCTACCACTATGCAGAGTTCAAGGCTTCAACATTCCCATCTTCCTTCTTACTTCATCCCCAGACTTTTAAATAATGACAAAAACTTAATGCTACATCCTTTGGTTGTATCAATAGTCATTGTTCACTCACCATCTGTGACACAATTTGTACTGATCTTTTTGTGTGTAAATGATTTAACACTGAGATATTATTTATCTTCTCTATCATTGACTATTATTTATCTTTTTTAGGACTGTTGACCCTTGAACAACATGGGTTTGAACCATGCAGGGGCACTTTTATGTGAATTTTTCTCAATAATTATATTGGAAAATTTTTTGGACTTGTAACAATTTGAAAAAAAGCAGATGAACCATGTAGGCTCATCTACATTTCAGAAATACTGAAAAAAAATTAAGAAAAAGGTACTATTCTAAGAATACAGTATATAATACATAAAACAAAATATATGTTGACTGTATCATCAGTAAGGCTTCCGGTCAACAGTAGGCTGTCACTTGTTACATTTTTGAAGAGTTAACAGTTATAAGCAGATTTTCAATTGTGCAAAGGATCGATGCCACTAACTCATGCATTATTGAAGGGTCAGCTGTATTCTTTATTCCTTGCAGTTGTAAGTCCCATGTTCAATGGTCAGAAATATTCTATTCTTAGCAGAGGAAAAGATTTTGTATCTGACTAGCCTTTATTCCTTGGAATCTACTCTATCTGTCACTATTTCTCCCTTTTTTGGACAACTACTCTCAAGTATTTACTGACTCCAATTTCTGTAATACATTTAAAGTGTTTATCTTCTACACTTGATCTTAGCCAAAAGGCCGAGAAGCGATTAAAGTGTTTATCTTCTGCCTAACAGAAGGTAAACTAACAGCATCTCCGTCTCTCCTTTGTTTACAGAGGAAATTCTCCAAAAAATATTGGTCATACAAAATGCTAAACTTAAAATGTAACCAGAATTGATATTTTCTTGAAAAAGTAATTGTATAGGTGTATGATTTAGTCACTCTTGCAGAGATTAGAGACAACATGAGATGAGAAGCATAGTCTACATGACTATGATACAACTTTCCTCTTCATTTTGGTTTTCCATTTATTTTAATTTTAGGCAACTTCATATTAAATATATATCCCATACTAAGTGAGAGCTGATAGGGAAGAAATGTAGCATAGGGAGTAGAATAAGGGCTCTTTTATCAACTGCCAGGGTTTGAATCCAGTCACTTTTATGTACTAGCTGTGTGACTCTGGGCAAATTCATATGATTTTTGTGATTAGGACATAGTGTGAGTATATAAGGTACCTAGGACAATGCTTAGCATATAATATGGGATCCATAAGAGTTGGAACACCTGACCATTCTAGTTTTCATGCTGTTTGGGAGTATATTTAATTACTGCTAAATACAATTACGTTTTTAAGCATATTTTATTTATACAAAATTATACACAATAGTGAAGATACCATTATAACTATAAACTCATTTATTTGTGTACCAGGAAAAAATTATCAATACGTTGTAATCTATATTTGAAACCATGCAGAAGGCATATACCTACATCACATTCTGTAACTACTACTTCTATTACTACTAACTATGTAATTACTACAATATATTTGTGGAACTTCCCACAAAGAGCAGTGTCAACGATGGTGAATATACATATGTCAACTTTAAAAAATAGACAAAATATAACACAATTTGCAAGATGACTATTAATGATTAAAATACTCAATTGCATATAAAGGGACAATTTAAAAAATAAATTAATTAACCTATGGTGCTTGGGTGGCTCAGTAGGTTAAGCATCTGACTTCAGCTCAGGTCATGATCTTACAACTCATGGGTTCAAGCCCCGCATCAGGCTCTGTACTAACAGCTAGGAGCCTGGAGCCTGCTCTGGATTCTGTATCTCCCTCTCTTTGCCCCTACCCTGCTTGCAATCTGTCTCTCCCTCTCTCAAAAATAATAAACATTAAAAATTTTTTAAATAAAATAAATTAATCAGAATGTGAGAAAACAGTATGGCATAGTGGAAGCAGTGTGAGTCTTGGAATTGGAGAGACCCAGCTACTTAACTATTAAATTTATTACTTTAAACAAGTTGTTAAACTTTTCTGATATGGGGTTTCTTCATTTATATATATGCTAATAATTCCACCTACCTCTCATAGATTATCCATTTTTCCCCATTACCTATTATGGAAGTTATGTGCAAATTTTTGAAGTTGCCTAAATATCCTAATAATATAGGAATATTATTAATCATAATACATACCAGAAAATATCTTACTATTTTCTAGTAATTTGTGACAATATGTTTTAAGGTACATGAATTGATCCATCAAAGTGTGATACGCACTATGTTTGCTAGACATTCTTCATATTATAAATGAAGAAATCCTAGCTATGTGATCTTACTTGAAAAATGGAATGTAAACTAACATTTATTGCCTATACTGTACCAGCATAATGCTAAATTCTCTTATATGTTAACTCATTTAATTCATTTTATGTTACCCCATTTAATTCAGCCAATAAATGTATGAGGAAGACTAAAGATGGCTAGAAAGAAATAGCCTTTTAACTCATGTTGAGTCCCTACTTCAATAAATGCCCAAGTCAAAATTCACTTTTTCTATGATTGTTTTTTTTTACATCCTGTATTTTTCTTCTGTAATCTACTTTATACTCCATTCTGAATTTATGTATTGGTAAAAGGTAAAATGAGAATTAAGAACTGGATACTATAGCAATTTGTGTATTAGGTCACATAATGAGGAGATAGCTAATTAGTAGGAAGACCGTGAAGTAGGTAGACTGCTTGGGTTCCAGTCAGTACCCCAAATCTTGGAAGGACAATTTAGGTAAAAGGCCAGTCAGCAAATGAAACCAAAACAGATACTTTTGTTTCTGAGCCTTAGGTTTTAGGCAGGGGCGTGGTTACCAGTAAAGGGGATAAAAATCAAGGTTCTGCACGCAAAATAAGAAGCATAAATAGAGTTAACATAATGGTTGCTTGGCCTCTTGATTTAGAGTATGTCTGGTCTCCAAATGGATGAAAGCTAAATTTATAAGAAGTAAATGATACTTATTGGCATTGTTAGGTCAGTGTTTTTCAAAATCGGTTCCTCATAATACCAGTATATGAATTTCCCTGTTAAGAAAGGGTTCTGTTGTCAAATGATTTGGAGGAATACAAAATTTGCTCACCTTTCTATGATAAATGCACTAAGAAATCTAGCAATAGAGAAAGGTATTTCATTCTGTTTTACCCAGTGTTTCCCAAAACTATTTGATTACAAAATACTTTCCTCACATAGTATCTCTTAATATTCCCCACAAGTGTTCTACAAAACATAGACATGTGTTATTTTATAAAAATATGTCCCCCAATCGTGTGTGTGTGTGTGTGTGTGTGTGTGTGTGTGTGTGAAGTGAAATATAGAAGGGATACACAAGGTTATTAGCATAGGTTTGTGGACAAGATGACTTGAGGAAGGAGTTAGGTGGGAAGGGAAGGGAAGGGAAGGGAAGGGAAGGGAAGGGAAGGGAAGGGAAGGGAAGGGAAGGGAAGGCAGGGGAAAGGAAAGAAGGGTAGGGAAAAGAAGAAGTAAAAGTAAATACCCAACAAATAAGAATCTGAATATGAATTTATTCCAGATGAAATGAAATTCATAGAACCTGATGAACAAGTCTATAAACAAGTAAATGAAAAGATACCATCCATGTTAAAAGGATAAGAATTTGTGAAACAAACAGGCAAAAATATGAGAATAGTAAGATGTGGAAAAGATGCAATTAGAAATATTGGCAATGAAGAAAATACTGAGATTATAAGGAAAATCTCAATAAATGGGATAAGTTCTAATTTGTAGACAAAGGTATAATGAATTGAAATATATTATTGAGTAATTTTATTAATCAAATATTTATACATGCTATACCAAGTTCTTTTTAGTTCTTCTTGAAATAGCTTTTGTGAATTTTAATCATATAGAAGTCTATTACCAAATTCTTTTTAAAAGTGCTTCTTAAATGAATCAATCTCCCAACAACCCTATGACATGCACTACTATTGTCAATATTTTACAAATGAGGAAACTGATGTTTAGAGGTTAAGTAATTTGCTCAAAAACATATAGCTGGTAAGTAAAGAATTCACTCCAAGCACTGTCCATGCAGACAAATAGATAAAAGCATGAAAAGCAATTAAGAAACCAAAAGATGGATAGATATAAGTTATGGGAATGGTACCATCTAACTTCCAGATAATGGTTAACTTTCAGAAGCAGAGGAGAGTTATTGATTATGGTGTTTAAATGGTATCTATGGTTACATTTGTTTGAAAATGACAGAACCCATTGAAGAAAATATAGGAAGATGGCAACATCTCTTAAGTTTGGTGATGGGTATTTGGATCTCCAGATATTTAAAAAAAAATAATGAAAATTCAAATTTAATATTTAAAAAGTGATCTGAGAACAGACTGTTTCATTTTGTAAAAATAAATTATATGTACAAAAGAATGAAAGAAATACATCATTTTTGTTATCATTACATTTAAAACAATGCTTTTATAAATGTTCTTAGGTTAAGATACTCCTATAAAGTAGCATCCAATCCAGAGCTCAATGCATGTTTTCAAAGTTAGACTTATTATATTTCTGGCCATATATTCCAATTGCATCGTTTGGCTGCATTGCGAAAAACTTCATGCATTACTCTTGGGAACAATTAAGAGACCTTTTGAGCCAAGTTACCAATAGATTATGGAATATGACATCACTCTCCTATTTATCTTTTATTTCAACTTTCATGATTTTTATCAATGCACATTCTAAACTCTTCAAGTTTCCAAAAAATACAAAATAAAATTGATTGTTTTTAAAACTTTAATTCGTTTAAATGAACCAACCCAATATTTTCATTAAAATGTCCCTAAATAATAGGATTTTACTAATTTATACTAGAAAATTCTAGCTAATAATATTTTTCTTTTTACAGATTTCCATTATTTTGAATATGTCTATTGCCAAATACAATCAATTCCCAAATGACCACTCTTTAAGACAAGTATATGACATTGCTGAAAATATTGATTGGGATAAACTCAGCCTCTTCTCATTAAATGTTCTCTCTGGACTGGAGAAGAGTAGGAAATGCAAACAAGTAAACAGTGTTCACCATCATTTAAAAAATTCCATGGGCATAGGAGATATGAGTGTGTTGCTGGTAGAAGTAGGAGACAGACACTGGCTCTTAATGTTTATTTTATACTAGACCCTTTATAACAGAATTTCAGATTATTGATCGACATTGCCTGATTCCATTTCATTGAGTCCCATGAGAGTTGAAATTGCAGACTGAGATAAACTAAAAGTACCAAGTTCATCATGTTTAAAACTGCTTTTTCAGGGTATTGCTTTCCCTCTGCTACTTCAGTGCTATTCCTCCACCACTGAGAGGTTGTAATTGCAAAATGGATGTAGGGGAATAGCTTTTTTTAAAAAAAAAAAGAGCAGTTATGATCTAATGTCATATCATCTGTGATGTGTGTCTGAAAGATTTATGCCCTGATTAAAGAAGCCTTGATTGAATTTTCTGATAGAAAATTGTTTTGGTCATTGGCACATGTGTTGCATATTCTTTGATCCAAAGTCTGTTTCACTTATTGCTTGAAAAGTTAAGAGAAAGACCTAAGGAAGAAAAATACTGTAAGTAGAAAGGAGGTAAAATGTATTCTATAAATCAAGCAGGCATTGGGATTTAGTGACCAATAATTTATGGTCAAGAAAGAGTTTCCAATGCATTCTCATTTTTAGTTGACATTTCAACCACTTAATCATTCATTCATTCACTCAACAAATATTTATTTATTCAACACAAAGAGTGAATATTACTTTGTGCCAGGCATGGTTTTAGGCACAAATTATACATCAGTAAACAGTATGACAGGGACAATGTTCTCTAGTTTGTAGTGAGGGCTGTCAGTCAGTAAACAAGGAAAGGAATGAGTGAATGAAGACTTCCAATAGTAACTAATGCCATAAAGCAAATAGAACAGAGTTTGAGGTGATAAAAATTAATGGAAATGAGGAATCTTCCTAGATTAAATATAGGTTACAAATGGCCTCTTTGAACATTCAAAGGGGCTGACCATATAGCTTACTAAGGGTAAGATGGATGAAAGGAAGGAGTGGTCAGTCAATATCAGAACATTCTAAGCAAAAGCAACAAATCCTAAGCCCTAAAGGGAAAGTGAGATTGGCTTAGTCTAATACTGAATAGACTAGTGATGGGTGGAATATTTTAGGTATTAAGATTATGAGATCACAGAGATAGAATCAAGAGTTCTCTTTTGGAAGACAGTGTTGCTCAATACTTTTTTGCACACTTGAATCATCTAAGGAATATTTAAAACTATCAACTGCTAGGTTGAACGTGAAGCCAATTCAATCAAAATAGACAGTACCTACACAACAGTTGAGAATCATTCACATGAAGCTTTGCAGGCCATGGAATGGATTCTGTATTTTATTCCAAGTGCAATGGCAATAGATCTCTTCTTGAGTATCTTTTGGCTTGTATCTAACAGTAGATTGGCAAAACCCTTACTAAACACATCGACAAACACCACCATCTTATCAGATCAACTCTTTATATACCAAAACTTAAGAAATTATATTTCCCATAACCAATATTTAATAAACACATTTTTTCCTTTCATAATTCACTTCCACATTTCCTAAATGCCCATCAAACTATTACCACTCCTTTAACCTCTCAAGAAGTTCCTTTCCTCTCTTCTCTTACATTTGCCTGATCACAGACAAAAACACTGGTGATTTCAAAGTTACAAGCAGCATATTCCTTAAAGCATCCATGGTCAGACAACCATGAAGTCTAAAAGGGTGAGTTGACTTCTTAAGCAGTCACATGGAATGGACTGAATTCCACAGGGAATGGAAGAATTTTAAATGTGTCATGAATTATTTTGATTTCAGTAAAACAAACCCATCTCCAGGTGAATCCAAGTAGCAGACTTATTTAGTATCATCAATCTTGACTTTCAATTCAAAACGCTTGCCCTTGAAGGCTCTAAGTGCTCCTTAGTCCAGACATGTACTCAGGGCTTTGTATGAGTTATATATTAGAATGGTTGATAGTATGCCGTATTTTTAAAATAAGCAAGTTTTAAAAATTGTGTGTGATCATACTTCTCAGCCTTCTCTCTACTAGCCTTCACTTTACTGCCAAAATTCTCCTTTTCCTTAATGAGTTGTTCGGAGGACCATTGATGATAATGCATTGGGAGCTGAAAAGAGTGGAAAGAATAGATTTGAGATGGTTTCATCACTTTCTGTTTCGAAGTTAATAAAGTTCTATAGAGAATGGAGACAAAAGAAGTGTTAATTTGATTTGGGGCCATGAAGGGAAGATTTAAAAACTTAGACTAACTCTGAAGATGTTGATAACTTTAGAAAAAACATGCCATCAACTTTATCTCCTGTTCTTTTGATTAAAGGCACTGGCAGTGTTTTCTGGGCCAAAAGCAAATAGTGCAGATTTTATGTATTTGATTACCTCGATGTTGAATGAAATGGATAGCAGAAAGGACAATAAGGCCAAATAAGATTCAACTCCACTGTGTCCATTTATCAGATCCTGTGAGATTAACACCATTGAAATACAATTCTCATTAGAAGATTTTGTTTCTCTCAAGGACATTGACTCCCTGGTGCCCTGATCCTAAATTGGAGTTTTATGAATCTTGATTACCTTGTGGAAAATGAAATGTATCAGAGAATTCAGCTTTGCATCTATTTGTGCAGGGGAGTTAAATTTATTTCCTGCCAACATCAGCAAGTCTGATTTTAGAGAATGCAGCTCATTAGAATAAGTTAACCATATTAGAATATATGCTGCTCCATTCCTCCCTGCCAGCTGCTCTGGGTGCTACAATGCATCCTGAGAAGCCAAAGAGAAAGCAGACCTCCCCTGCACCTCATTCACTGATTCTGTTCAGAATAGGAAATTGGTTCAAATAAAGAAAACTTTCTAACAGGCTGGGTTTAGACATGTCCTGGGCAACAGAAATTCGTATAAGAAAGTGGAGGACTACCATAGCACCTATGCAGTCACCAAATTCCAGCCATAAGAAGCAGCACAGGGGAGTTAGAATGTAGAGAGACACCATTATTGGTACAGCGGCCAGTTTCTGGTTGATATATTTGAACTCTCTTTTCTTCTACCAATTTGCAATTACAGAAATATTTTGCTTATGTTCTTGGGCTCAAGATATATTCTTTTTTTTTTTTTACTTTTTTACAATCTTTGCTTCCATAGGTATGATCTATCCCACTTTTTCCCCCCATTCTTAATGTTGTTTGTGTTTTCCAGGCCACTATCATCCTATACTTGCATGATTGTGCTATTTTTCAAATTCATCTCTGCTAATTCCCAGAGAACATTGCTCCATTCACCAATATACACACAAAAGCACACACTTGTTTTCACACAGAAAAATCCATTATTCCGGTGCACCTGGGTGGTTCAGACAGTTAAGAGTTTGACTCTTTAGCTCAGATCATGATTTTAGGCTATGTCATGTTCTCCTGATTCTTGGGATTGAGCCCCGAAGCTCAGAGTCCTCTTGGGATTCTCTCTCTCCCCCCCTCTCTCTCTGCCCCCCGCTTCCTTGCCCTGTCTCTTGCTCACTCTCAATATAAATAAACTTAAAATAATCTATTATTCCAAATCTTGGTAAATTTGCCAAAATATCATTGATAACATTTCACTAATAGTCACTAAAAACATAACAAATTGACAGCAAAATAGTAGTATGTTTCATGGTATCATTCCACTACTTGAAAATCTCAAACGTTTCTTCATTTAGGATGAAAACCAAGCATCTTAACCTGGCCCTGACAGCCCTACTACCTGCTATAATTCAGATTGACGCTGGATCACAGAGACGAAGTAAGCATCAGTGGGACACTACACATAAAGTGCTTAACATACTGCCTAACACATTGAAAGACCTCAGGAAAATACTGTAGTCAACATAACCATTAAATTATTTCAATATAAGGTGCCCTTAGAACAATCAGGCTGTCAATCAGTGTGTCAATCCACACTTTTAATTATATTTCCCCTCTCCTTTTACATATATACATACACACACACATATAGATATATCTTTATATACAACCTTTTCTTTGAGACTTAGGAAGGGCACATATGGTAAGAGATAGGAACAGAGGGCTCTGCTGTCTGAATCCATTATTTTGAATCCTGTCTTCACTATTTCTTAGTTCCGTACAAGCTGGTAACCTCTCCAAGCCTCAGTACTCTTGTCAGTCGAATAGGACAATAACAACACTCACCCGCTAGACATGTGAGAATTGAAAGAAATAATGCATGTCAAACACTTAGTACAGCACATGGCACATAGTAGACATTCAACTGATACTTTCTGAATAATCAATTTCAGGTTCCATGTTCTCTGCCAATTTTTTCTCAAACAGCCCAGCCCCTGGTGGTTCAATCTTTATTTTAAAAATGGTCTGTGCAACTCACTTGGTGTAGAACCCTTGCCTTATACTCCATTGTCACCATTTTGAGTTACTCAATTTTTGTTGCATTATTAACTTTTGCTCTCCAAAATGGCCATTGACTTTTAGAAAAAACAATTATACTCTGCCTCTACTATTTAGCATGTCTACCATGGTGAGTTTCCTTTAGCTTTCACTCATTCATTCAACAAATATGCACTGTCATGTTGAATTAAGACCACTTACACTACAGAGTCTCTGAACTCATGGGATTAATGTTTTACAGGGAAAAAAAACAGATATAATATTAAGGAGAGTACAAGAAAGTAAATAGTTAACGTTGAAGCAAATATTGTTAATTTTACGTCACTAATAGAATGAATATGTATCCATATAAATGTATATACATTGTATAAACATGTACAGAGATTAAAACTAAGAACAGGGAGCTTGGGGGTGCCTGGGTGGCTCAGTCAGTTAAACGTCCGACTTCTGCTCAGGTCATGATCTCACGGTTTGTAAGTTGGAGCCCCACATCAGGCTCTATACTGACAGCTGGGAGCTTGGAGCCTGCTTTGGATTTTGTGTCTCCCTCTCTCTCTACCCCTCCTCCTCTCACACTCTGTCTCTCAAAAATAAACATTAAAAAAAAAGAAGAGGGAGCTTATATCATGCCATGGTTAAGAATCAATGACTCAATGCTTTTGAAATTTTAGAATATTTACTCCTTACCCTATCATCTTTAGGTGAGATCAAGTATTGGGGGTAATACTCATTTCTCAGTTTCTTTGGATTTGGCAATGATTTCCATTAAGAATTCCGGTTTTCTTCAAAGTATGAGCATGATTCAGACAGCCTTTCATCATCTCCTGGCTAGTGTTCTCTCTTAATTCTTACAAAATAACTTTACATCTTTAGCACATGACTGGGTGCCCAAACTGTTGCTGAGCTGCTGGAAAGCAAACAGGACACTGAGGATGGAACAGTGTGTTAGCAAAAGCTGCTCAAACCTAATATGTAGAGTCTGTTAGCTAAGCCAACACTAAAAAGTAGCATTTAAGAAGAGCATTTATCAGGGGAAAAAGGAGTGCATGGGAGAGAGTAGTGTTTTATTGATCTGTAGAAGTTTATTTTTCCATTCTGCAATGTTAATCAATTTCTTAAATAAAGCAAAAGTACCAGTATTGATAATCTCAATGATGGTTTAAGTTTTCTAGGACAACAGAGGTATCATATTGACATTGTAATAACACAAATGCCAGGCTTGATTGTGTTTGACACATTCACTGGTAGGTTTTGATTGCTAGAATTAATCCCTCACTGTGAAAGAGATGTTTTCAAGATGTTGGCTTTAGGGCTGGTGAATTAGAAGGATATAAAGGACTTTTTATTTCATCCTCTCTTAGTTGCCATAGACTTTTCATGATCACAGAAAGTCAAGAAAGCAAAGTGGGATTGTAAAAATAGAGTATTAAAAGGGCCAACTGGGCCACTTTTAATCTATATTATATGACAACCCCTAAGCCTGAACATTTATTAATGGTTTAATATATCATTTATATTTGTTTACAATCATTATAGTACTAATTTAACAGCATATAGATGTGTATTATTGAAAGTCTTTCTTTAAACCCTATTTTCATGCCAGAGATCACTATGTACTGAGCTTTCCGCCACTGATTTCCCATTCCATTTGGTTTCTCCAGTCAATCAGACCCACTCCCATTGTGTCCCCTGCCAAAGTGACAATACAGTTACAGATAAGAAAGATAAGAAAGAGGCAAACGACATAAGCAGCTTTGATTTCACCCACAAGCAGACACATGTCATGCTGTCATTAAAAGTTTCTCTAATTCTGGGGGCACCCGGCTGGCTTAGTAGGTACAGCATGTGACTCTTGATCTTAGGGTCATGAGTTCAAGCCTCATATAAGGCATATGATTTAATTAAAAAATAAAAATAAATTTAAAATAATTTTTTTAAGTTTCTAACCCTGGTCAATTCCCAGCACAGTTTTGACGGTCTGTGTTCAAGTTGTTATTCAATTCAGGGATATGGAAAAATACATAAAACTGACCCTTTGATACATCTTCTTATACTTTTTATTTTACTTCATTTCATTTTTACATTTCCATTTTTTAAAAAATGTTTATTTATTTATTTTGAGAAAGAGCATGAGTGGGGGAGGGGCAGAGAGAGAGAGAGAGAGAGAGAGAGAGAAAGAATCTCAAGCAGGCTCCACACTGTCAGCTCAGAGCTCCATGCAGGACTCAAACTCACCAACTACGAGATCATGACCTGAGCCGAAATCAAGAGTCAGTCGCTTAGCTGACTGAGCCACCCAGGTGCCCCTTAAGCATTTTTACATTTCTGAATAAAGATGATATGAAAAATATTCTATGTATATAGCACTGATTATATGAAAGAAACTCTGCAAGCTCAAGAGGTGCCTTACAGATTTCAAATTCTAACCATTTTGTTATATTTAAAAAGCCAGTGTACCAATTCAGATAAGAACCAAAGAAATCTGCTAAACTATATAAGGAAAAAACAACTGAATATATTTTTCAAGTCAGTTATAAATCATCAGTGAAAGAAAAATATTTTAAATATTGAAAAATTAACATGATTACTTTCCTCACATATTGGCAGTAACCCAAGAGATTCCAAAAACAAGAAGAACTTAACTTGTACAAATATTTAGCATATAAGCCCACATATACACAAGTGCATATTTAAACACAGTCTTGTTTTGTTTTTTTTTTTACTGAAATGCATCTTGGAAGAAAGTCCTCTATGATAGGTGCTATTGAAAGGTTAGTAGCACTAAGCAGTGATATATGCTAAAATAAGAATGCATTTATGGAGTAATGGAATCCCTCCTAGGAAAATATTTGCCAGTGTCTTTTCCAAAATGGTGTCATAAGAAAAGAGATTAGAAAAATTTTACTTTAGAGTGTGCTGTGTGATAATACATTTAACACCTTGTTCAGTGAAATTTTACGTGCAAGGCAATTTATTTCAGTGAAGATACAACGTATTTTTTTCTGTTATATCTTGTCAAATAGCTGTAAAACTAGTTGATTAAATGTTGTTTAATACTAAAAGAAGAATGTGCAAGTGGTTCACCTGTCAGAAGCGTGGTGCTTAGGGACTGTTGGGGCAAGGACTGAGGGTGGAGAGGTGAAGGTGGTGACGAGCAAGACGGTTAAGAGACTGCAGACACAAAGAAGGAGAGATTATTAGTCTCTGCTGTGAATTCAAGTATAGAAAGGAAAAGGGGAATGGAATGCAATTTTAGAAAGCTTTCCATGTTAAGTAATAGATAAAATTTCAACAACATCCCTTTAAGGAAAATTCTTAGTAAGGATTCACAATATTCTTCAATAAGTAGGGAAGAGATACATCTTATTGAGACCAAAAGAAACGTTCCTGATCTCTTAGAAATATTTATTATATGAAATTTATTGTCAAATTAGTTTCCATACAACACCCAGTGCTCATCCCAAAAGATGCCCTCTTCAATGCCCATCACCTACCCTCTCCTCCCTCCTACCCCCAATCAACCCTCAGTTTGTTCTCAGTTTTTAAGAGTCTCTTATGCTTTGGCTCTCCCCCACTCTAACCTCTTTTTTTCTTTTTTTTTCTTCCCCTCCCCCATGGGTTTCTGTTAAGTTTCTCAAGATCCACATAAGAGTGAAAACATATGGTATCTGTCTTTCTCTGTATGGCTTATTTCACTTAGCATAACACTCTCCAGTTCCATCCACATTGCTACAAAGGGCCATATTTAGCTTGTATTTTGGTTACTATAATCTGGGAGGTTTGAACTTTGAGATTAATGGATCCTGCATGTATTATAAGATTCCAAGAAAACCATTACTAGCCAGTGAGGAATGGGACACTGGACAGAGATCAGAGTATGTAGTGATATACAGAATGATGCTTAATTTGAGACTGTGTGACTTTATCCAATTAAGAGTAAAACAGGAATAACCAAACAAAAATTTCCCAGTGACATTACTACCCAGATTAATGGGCTTCAGTAAACATGCAATGAAACTCTTTTTTAAAAAGTTCCTTTTGAACTGGAAAGAGTAGAAATATTACCTGGTGTACTTTGGTGGCTTAGTTGGCTGAGCATCCGACTCTAGATTTCCACTCAGGTCACAACCCTAGAGTCATGGGATGAAGCCCCACATCGAACCCTGTGTCAGGCTCCACACGGAGCATGGAGCCTGCTTAAGATTCTCTCTCTGCCTCTGCCCCTCTCCCCCACTCACACACGCTCTCTTTGTCATCCCATTTCTTCTTCTTCATTCTGGATACATAGGAAGACTGCATTTCCTTCCCTTCTTTGTGATTAAGTTGAGGAACTCTGACTCATTTTCATTAATGAATGTGAGTGAAGTGATGTCTGTCACATCTGGACCAAACATGAAAAAGAGAAAACCATTGATGGTGGTGCTTGTTACTTTTTATTTCATTTCATTTTATTTTGAGAAAGACCTTCAAATTAAATGGGCTTGATTCAAAGAGAGTGTGAAAATGTGTTGAATTCTGAAGCTTGCAATTCTCAAAGACATCTTTGTCATTCACTCTGCTAGACAAGTCTTAATAATGCTTCAGTATCTGTTTATAAGAATTAAGCTTAAGCAACTTATCTATATGTGAAATTATTTAAACCAGCTAAATTACTACCATAATAGTTTCTTCATCTAAATCATTAAAGCAATATAGGTAAGTGATCCAATAGTAGCCCAGGGTCCTCTTCTCTACAGTAAGGTTTGTTTGGTTCCTCTCACCAGATCTACAATTCACTTGCCTGGGTTCAACCCTGAAGGGGTTGCCCATGAGTTGTACCCAGGAGGACGCTAATTATGTTGTAACCATCATTTTTTTTAGGATATCATAACCTTGTACACTTCTCACAGCTGCAACTATTAATCATGGAATATATATTTTAACTATATTTTTAAAAAATGCATAAATTTGAGAATTCCTAGAGCTTTCTTCTTGCTCTTCCATACTGTGTGTTTAACTCTATGGCAGTACAAGCTTATCTTTGCCTCATTCATGGCACTGAATGTTGCCCCTGGCTAAGATCCTGGACCAAAATGAATTAACCTTCAAAGCATGGAAGAATACTTTACATAGCATGCATATTCTTTATTCTGAAAAAAGTTAGTTTAAAGAATTCTAAGGATATTAGAAAAAATTAAAATTCATAATGCTTATTAAAAAACCTGAGATTTTTATAGCCCTGGTGACTTAGGTTGTTAGATGTGCCAGAGGAATTTTTCTCTTTCTTTTTTTTATCTGTCATTAATTGGTGCTGTTTTTACACAGAACTGTCTTCCTCTGGAGTCACCACCTGCAGTAACTTATTATAGATTCTTCAGTTCCATTATTCATATTTTTGCTTCTGCATCTAGATACCACCCTACTGTCATCCACTTTATGTGACACATGGTGCTTAGAACTTGCTACCATCAAATGTTGCAAAATAAAATAGAGATACCATTCATCTAAAGTTAATACAATTTGGCAACTCTCCAAAATGGGTTGGAGAATTGTAACTTCCCAAGTTTAGTGTAGCTGACAGTTTAGAAATCCAATAGTTAATAAATTATGGAAATAGTAAAAATAACTAATGCATAAGTGGAGTACAAAAGTTAAACCTTTAAATATGAAACTGATAAGGGTAAAACTGTGTCTTTAGTGTGCTTTATGAAAACAATTCCCATTATATTTATTTACTTACTTATATTTGAGACAGAGAGAGCAGGTATGCAAACAGGGGGAGGGGCAGAGAGAGAAAAGAGAGAGGATCCCCAGCAGACTCCGCACTCAGCATGGAGCCTGTTTTGGGGCTCAAACTTATGACCTTGAGAACATGACCTGAGCCGAAACCAAGAGTCAGACTCTAAACAAACTGAGCCACCCATGCACTCCCTATTCCTATTAGAAAAGCATGGAAGTATTAGGGAAGGCTACCGAATAAAAAGTCTTTGTTAATTACATTGTTTAGCATTGTTTCAGAGTCACATCAAGTATATATATTTACCAAATCTTCTCAAATCTTTTCAAAGCACTCATTTTGAAAAGCTGACCTATTTCCAAAGCCACCCTGAGAAAAATATCTATATATCTGATAATACATATTAAATCCAACAAATCCTTTAAAATAGTTGCATTTTCCTGTCATACAAATCATTCTAAACAATACAATGGAACCCTGAAGTAAACTTGATATTTGCAAGCAAAGTTTCCTATGAGAAGTTTTTTGAGTTCTCTATCAAAACAGATTCAATAATAAATATTTTAGATAGATCTCATTATATGTAGAATGGTACCATATAATTAACTATCCAAACATAAACCTTAAGAAAAAGTGCTATCGAGATGCCCCATTGACCTATACTGTAATGAAATATACTATAGACCTATACTCTAATGAAAGGGCTGATATGTAACAGGTGAAATTGACTATGTTGACAGGCTTATAATGACTAATACTTATTTAATTGTAGAATAGAAATGGCCATCTGATTCTCATGGGTTCATTTAGCTTTATTATACACTATCTGATTTCTTCCCAGAAGTTTGCAAGTCATGCCCTCCAAGGACTGATCCTCAGATACCTGACTAAGATAAATGTCTGAGGATCTAGTCTCTCTGATCACTATAAAGAGATACAGAATGACTTTTAAAAAAGTATTTGAGGGGAACCTGGGTGGCTCAGTTGGTTAAGCATCCTACTTCAGCCCAGGTCATGATCTCGCCGTTCTTGAGTTCAAGTCCTGCATCAGACTCTGTGCAGACAGATCAGAGTCTGGAGTCTGTTTCCGATTCTGTGTCTCCCTCTCTCTCTGCCCCTCCCCCACTCATGCTCTGTCTGTCTCTCTCTCTCAAAATAAGTAAACATTAAAAAATTTTTAAAAAGTATTTGACAACAAGCAACATAATTGCAATAAATTCATATCTTTCAGTACTCACTCTAAACGTCAATGGACTAAATGCTCTAATCAAAAGACATAGGGTAACACAATGGATAAGAAAACAAGATCCATCTATATGCTGTTTACAAGAGACCCACTTTAGACCTAAAGACACCTTCAGATTGAAAGTAAGGGGATAGAGAACCATCTATCATGCTCATGGTCAACAAAAGAAACCCAGAGTAGCCATAATTATATCAGACAATCTAGACTTTAAAATGAAGACTGTATCAAGAGATGCAGAAGGGCATTATATCATAATTAAGGGGTCTATCCACCAGGAAGATCTAACAATTGTAAACATTTATGCGCCAAATGTGAGAGCACCCAAATATATAAATCAATTAATCACAAACATAAAGAAACTCATTGATAGTAATACCATAATAGTAGAAGACTTCAACACCCCACTCACAGCAATGAACAGATCATCTAATCAAAAATCAACAAGGAAACAATGGCTTTGAATGATACACTGGACCATATGGACTTGAGATATCTTCAGAACATTTCATCCTAAAGCAGTGGAATGTACATTCTTCTCCATTGCACATGGAACGTTCTCAAGAATAGACGACATACTGGGATACAAATCATCCCTCAGGTATAAAAAGATTGAGATCATACTGTGCATATTTTCAGACCACAACACTACGAAACTTGAAATCAACCACAAGAAAAAATTTGGAAAGATAACAAATTCTTGGAGACTAAAGAACATCCTACTAAAGAATTAATGGGCCAACCAAGAAGTTAAAGAGGAAATTAAAAAGTATATGGAAGCCAATGAAAATGATGACACCACAACCCAAAACCTCTGGGACGCAGCAAAGGCAGTAGTAAGAGGAAAGTATATAGTAATTCAGGCCTTCCTAAAGAAGGAGGAAAGATCTCTGATACACAACCTAACCTTACACCTTAAAGAGCTGGAAAAAGAACAGCAAATAAAACCCAAGCCAGCAGAAGACAGGAAATAATAAAGATTAGAGTAGAAATTAATGCTATCAAAACCAAAAAAAGAGTACAACAGATCAATGAAACCAGAAGCTGGCTCTATGAAAGAATTAACAAAATTGATAAACCACTAGCCAGTTGGATCAAAAAGAAAAAGGAAAGGACCCAAATAAATAAAATCAAGAATGAAAGAGGAGAGATCACAACCAATACAGCAGAAATAAAAACAATAGTAAGAGGATATTATGAGCAATTATATGCCAATAAAATGGGCAATCTGGAATAAATGGACAAATTCCTAGAAACATATACACTACCAAAACTGAAACAGGAAGAAATAGAAAATTTGAACAGACCCATAACCAGTAAAGAAATTGAATTAGTAACCAAAAATCTGCCAAAAAGCAAGAGTCCAAGGCCAGATTGCTTTCCAGGGGAATTCTACCAAACATTTAAGGAAGAGTTAACACCTATTCTCTTGAAGCTGTTCCAAAAAATAGAAATGGGAGGAAAACTTCCAAACTCTTTCTATGAGTCCAGCATTATCTTGATTCCAAAACCAAAGACCTACTAAAAAGGAGAACTATAGGCCAATTTCCCTGATGAACATGGATGCAAAAATCCTCAACAAGATATTAGCCAACCAGATCCAAGAATACATTAAAAAAATTATTCACCACAACCAAGTGGGATTTATACCTGGGATGCAGGCCTGGTTCAATATCTATAAGGCAATCAATGTGATTCATCACAACAATAAAAGAAAGGACAAGAACTATATGATCCTCTCAATAGATGCAGAGAAAGCATTTGACAAAATACAGCATCCTTTCTTGATAAAAACCCTCAAGAAAGTAGGGATGGAAGGATCATACCTCAAGATCATAAAAGCCATATATGCATGACCCAATGCTAATATCATCCTCACTGGAGAAAAAAATGACCCATAAGGTCACAAAAACACAGGGATGTCAACTCTCGTCACAGTTATTCAACATACTATTGGAAGTCTTACCCTCTGCAATCAGACAACACAAAGAAATAAAAAGCATCCAAATCGGCCAAGAGGAGGTCAAACTTTCACTCTTTGCAGATGACATGATACTCTATATGAAAAACCCAATAGATTCCACCAAAAAACTACTAGAACTGATCCATGAATTCAGCAAAGTTGCAGGATATAAAATCAATGCACAGAAATCGGTTGCATTCCTATTCACCAACAATGAAATGACAGAAAGAGAAATCAAGGAATTGATCCCATTTACAATTGCACCAAAAACCATAAAATACCTAGGAATAAATCTAACCAAAGAGGTGAAAATCTATACACTGAAAACTATAGAAAGCTTATGAAAGAAACTGAATAATACACAAAAATAATGGAAAAAGATTTCATGCTCCTGGATAGGAAGAACAAATATTGTTAAAATGTCAATACTACCCAAAGCAATCTACATATTCAATGCAATCCCTATCGAAATAACACCAACATTCTTCACAGAGCTAGAACAAATAATCCTAATTTGTATGGAGCCAGAAAAGACCCCGAATAGCCAAAGCAATCTCGAAAAAGAAAATCAAATGAGGAGGTATCACAATCCCAGACTTCAAGCTATACTACAAAACTGTAATCATCAAGACAGTATGGTACTGGCACAAGAACAGACACTCAGCTCAATGGAACAGAAGAGAGAACCCGGAAATGGACCCACAAATGTGTGGCCAACTTATCTTTGACAAAGCAGGAAAGACTTTCCAATGGAATAAAGACAGTCTCTTCAGCAAGTGGCGTTGGGAATACTGGACAGTGACATACAGAAGAATGAACCTGGAACACTTTCTTACACCATACACAAAAATTAACTCAAAATAGATGAAAGACCTCAATGTAAGACAGGAAGCCATCAAAATCCTCAAGGAGAAAGCAGGCAAAAACCTCTTTGATCTTGGCTGCAGCAACTTCTTACTCAACACGTCTCTGGAGGCAAGGGAAACAAAAGCAAAAATGAACTACTGGGACCTCAACAAAATAAAAAGCTTCTGCACAGGGAAGGAAACAATCAGCAAAACTAAAAGGCAACCGATGGAATGAGAGAAGATATTTCAAATGACGTATCAGATAAAGGGTTAGTATCCAAAATCTATAAAGAACTGATCAAACTCAACACCCAAAAAACAAATAATCCAGGAAAGAAATGGGCAAAAGACATGGATAGACACTTCTCCAAAGAAGACACCCAGGTGGCCAACTGACACATGAAAAAATGCTCACCATCGATCATCATCAGGGAAATACAAATCAAAACCACAATGAGATACCACCTTACACCTGTCAGAATGACTACCGTTAACAACTCAGGCAACAACAGATGTTGCCGAGGATGTGGAGAAAGAGGATCATTTTTGCATGGTTGGTGGGAATGCAAGCTGGTGCAGCCACTTTGGAAAACAGTATGCAGGTTCCTCAAGAAACTAAAAATAGAACTACCCTATGACCCAGCAATTGCACTACTAGGTATTTATCCAACAGATACAGGTGTCCTGTTTCGAAGGGACACATGCACCCCCATGTTTATAGCAGCACTCTCAACAATAACCAAAGTATGGAAAGAGCCCAAATGTCCATCAATGGATGAATGGATAAAGAAGATGAGGTATATATATATACAATGGAGTATCACTCAGCAATCAAAAAGAATGAAATCTTGCCATTTGCAACTAAGTGGATGGAACTGGAGGCTATTATGCCAAGCAAAATTAGTCAGTCAGAGAAAGACAAATATCATATGACTTCACTCATATGAGGACTTCAAGAGACGAAACAGATGAACATAAGGGAAGGGAAACAAAAATAAAAACAGGGAGGGGGACAAAGCATAAGAGATTCTTAAATATGGAGAACAAACTGAGGGTTATGGGAGGGGTTGGGGGAGGAGGGATGGGCTTAATGGAGAAGGGCATTAAGGAATCTACTCCTGAAATAATTGTTGCACTATATGCTAACTAATTTGGATATAAACTAAAAAAATTAAATTAAAAAAAGTATTTGTTACTAACTTGTTGTTTTAAAGAGTTGCGCATTGTACCACAGATGTTCAATTATAACTAACATATAAACCACTTCAAAAAGTTTTAATCAAAAATGGAATTTACTGGGTCCATGTCTAAGAAATTCATGGGTAGATGAAACTGGCTTTATACAAGAAATTTTGTCCTAGGCAGGTTTCTTGGTATGCCATTAAAGATGACCAGTTGTAGCTAGAGTTTGTAATCCCAAAAGAAGAAAACACTTTTTCTCTGAATTCACCTAACAAATCTCAGGGAAGCTCTTATTTACCATCCTTATTTCATGAGCCTATTATAGACCTAATATCTGTGACCCATGGGAATTGAATACCTGCAGTCTGGCTTGCCTTACAACCTGTGATCAGGTGAGTCAGGCACCATGAGTGATAGTCTTACCAAAAAAACTTGAAGTAGATACTGGCACCCAGTCACCTTCCCCATAAAAATGTGCTATTATTTTTTGTTTTAGTTTTCGTTTTTACCTTATGAGCACTTCTGGTGTTTTCTACATGGTAACATAATTCATTTATGAAGACTGTGTATAGTAAAATATGAACAAAAATTGTCTCGCTATACCTATTTTAGATATATTGGGATGAAATGTATACAGTTTATTTTCACCACAGGAATTCTGTAATAGAACAAGTGTGTAGCACTAAGCAGTCAGATGAATCCTAAAATAAGTAGTCTCTTAAATGGAATTGGATAAAACACTGTAGGGAGATGCTGAGATGTGCACCATCACTTAAAAGGAACCAGCAATAAGAGTAATTTTACTTTATTTCACAATCATGGTTTGTATAATTTTCTTCCCATACATATTGAGACAGCTTGTGAGTTCGTCTCTTCCAGAAAAAAAAGGCATTTTAAATAAGCTTGCATATATTATTTAAAAAGATAATAATAATAAGCATGCATATATTCCACCACAGTACCTAGTATATAACTAAAGTAATAGCAGTTGAAATTTTACCTAGACACATTCGCTCAAGATTTTAAAAAGTGAGAATTTTCCTTCCATAATCAAAGAGGGGTACCTGGGTGGCTCAGTCAGTTAAGTGTCCAACTTTAGCTCAGGTCATGATCTCCTGGTTTGTGGATTCAGGCCTGCTTCGGATTCTGTTTCTCCCTCTCTCTCTGCTCCTACTCCACTCACACTCTGTCTTTCCCTCTCAAAAATAAATAAACATTAAAAAAAAGCTTAAAATAATTGTTTAAGGGATTTGGGCTAAACTCTCTTGTTCTCACAAACAATAAAATATGGTATACTAGACTTAAATATATTTAATAGATATTTTTATTCTTTCAAAATCAGTAGTTAAAATTTTGGGTAATATCCACAAATATTTTATCACAGTTGCCAACACATCTCAGCCCATTAGTTGGGAGCACTTATTAAATGAATACTAAATATTGCATATGTCACACAGAGTATAGAATTATAACAGATAAAGGAATCACTCTAATAGCAAGAGAACACATGTGTGTTTTATAATGGTTGTGCATTTTTAATGCGCAATCTCATACATCCAGATGAACTGGCATTGAGCTATGTCTGAAGTGAAAAATACACACAAGCTAGACAGAAAAATTAACCTCAGTAGAAGGGCAAACCACTGTTTTCCTTTATCATATCATACTGTCCTTCTAGGCCCAAATCCTCTTTGTGACTTGCACGCGTGTGACTCCTTTTCCATCCTGTAGCACAGACAGGCAAAATGGCATAGGGCTTATGGGGAAATAAATCACATGTAGCATTTCCTCCCTGAAATGTAGTCTGCTATGCACCAAAAAGCTTGTTAAAAAATCTTTATAGAGATGAGTCTAGAAACAAATAGGCAAGTTTGTTGTTGAGAGAATAAGGGTTTTTGTCATAAGGTAAAAGGTTTATCCTTTCTCATTCATTGGCCCATGTATGTTTGTTTCTACAGTTGCCTCACATATGGGCAATACATTAGAGTATATCCACTTTCTTTTGCTACATAACAAATCATCCTAAAATGCAGCACCTGGAAGCAACAGAGATTTATTCTCAGGATTCCAAGAGGGCAAAATGAACCATTCAATGTCTTATAAGGCCTAGCTTTTGAAGTCCCTCAGCATACTTCTGTGTCCTTCTCTTGCTCAAAGCAAGTCACAGGATCTCTCTAGATTGCAGACAAGAGGGCACAGACTCCATTTCTTGATGGGAGGAAAGGAAAAGCAGCATTGTAAAGGAGCACGTGTGTTATAAGAAATTTTTGCAGTTGTCTTTGCAAACAGTTCACCACATCAAGAGTTCATTTAGAGACGAGGCTCTCCTATACTACTGATTGCATCACTGTTGTGATGAAATGCTTGACATTTTAAGGTGACAAAGCCTGCTGGACAAATGATCTGCTCATATTCCATAGTTCAATAAATCACAATTTATCTTAAGATTTTCTTTGGTATTATTTTAAAAATTAGATTTACAGCATGTTTTCAGACAATACCCTCCGAAATGGGAACAATAGTGAAGCACTCCAGGGCTAAGCCCCAGCACCTGCCCCCATTTTTCCCCCTGAATACTAACAGTTAAGGGGGAAACTCGTAACTAAGCTGTTAGTTCTCAAGTTCACAGCAAAACTCTGGAATTCCAGAAGTGCATGATGATTCAAAGATCTTCAGGAAAATTAAGCAATAAAAGTAGAACTAATAGTGGTTAAGGCTACACTGCCCAGGAGTTCCTCAAAATTTTCCAGCTCACATTATAAACAAGAGATGAACCGAGAAAAGTTACATAAACTCATTTAAGGTCAGGACTAGAAAAAAGACAGCCTGAATATCATTACTCCATGGAGTTCAGCACTAAAGAAACTTACATTGCTTGTCCCAATTATAGCAAATGATTATTTATTTTGTATATGTAATTTTATTTGTATATCTATAGCAAGCACCATGTTTCTTAGCATGGCCCCTAGACCTCAGAAAGCTTACTTGTTTTATGAGTATGTGTGTATATGTGTATACATACATATGTGTACACATATATATGTAAATCTATCTATATACAGATATAGATATATACATAGAGAGAGAGAGAGAGAGAGAGAGAAAAAGGAGGGAGGGAGAGAGATGGCTTTTTGATGCAGACATTACATTTTGGGTAACTGCATTAAAAGTAGTACCACTTTTCCCATTAAGGAATGTTTTCATACATATATAGTGGCAACCTGCATATTCAGTAAGTCGTCTACAAATCCTTTAAATTTTTTTTTATTTGAAGTGGTCTTGGAGCAAAGAGCTGAGAGATATCACCTCAAACCTATTTTTTTTTAAATTGAACCAAATATTTCACCCAAATGAGCACCCTTCCCAAGACTTCAGAATCCCCACTTTCCTCTTGTTCTCACATTAAACCTCATACAGAACAGCTAGGGGCTTACAAAACAATTTCACAAGCACTGTCGCACTTAATTCTCACAATAATCCTCTAAATAGTATCGCCCTCATTTGATGAAACATAATTTCAGAAGTATTACAATGACCTAATCAATATGAAACGGCTATTGAGTTATGAAGCTGCGACTGAACTATAGATTATTCTACAGTACAGTTTTCCTTTAAACATCTCCCACATGTGCCTTATTTTTTTTTTGTTTCCATAGTTATTAAAATAGACCCATGTCTGGTTCACCTCATTTTGTAATAATATTCAGCCCCTGTTGAGTATCTTTTATGCACCAGGCACTCTCCCGGATATTGACGATGTAATGATGAGTTTCACAGGCTCTATGGTTGTAAACAGCTCAAAGTCTAATGACTACCATATCAAGCTCAGTTGTTTATTTTTTTCCAGGTTCTTCTTCCAAACCATCTTCAATGCCACTGGCTGATGAAGTCTCCTCCTCCAGTAAACAGGCAGCCCACTTTTATTAAATGCTAACTATATTCCAGTGCTTTAAATGCATTAGCTGATTTAGGTTCACCACAACCCTAAAAGATGGGAAGTATTTTTATTTTTTTTTACAGAGGCAGAAATTAAGGCAGACATATACACATACACACCCCCTCCCACATAATTATAAGGGTATATTTTGAACCAGGAGGTGTGATTCCATAATGTATACTCTTAATCACTTCTCTAAAATGTCTCTCAAAAACTGAAAACTTTATTGTGTCACTCTTTTGATTAATTACAAAGAAAGGTTCCTTGTTCCCACAGTGTTAAGTCCCCAGTTTTTCAGCTTTTTTCTGTTATTCCCCTAGCCATCTTCCTTGTAACCTACTTTGACTGTTTCCCTGCCTAACAACTTGTCTCCGCATAGTTTTCTTTCTTTCCCCAAACTGTCTCTCCTTTGGTCATGCTATTCCTTGAGCATAAAATCTGCCCTCCATACCCACACTCCCAGTCTCCCTTTTATAAAATTCTGCCCACCTTTGAAATCTTATGTCTCTGAAGCTTTGTTCACATCTGTATCTCCAAATTACTAAAATTCACTGTTATTACAGAGAGACTGTTCCAAAAAAATAGGACAATTTCGGGTTCAGTGACTTGTTTATCTCTATTTTTCATGTTTGCTTACTTATGTGTCCAAATAAAGTCTTGGCTTGCATGAACACATATCACATAAACTAGCATAATGTTGAGTATTATGAGTATTAATATTGTTGATGGATTAATCAAAATATTTCATAAATTACTTTTGAGAAAAAGACAAATGCCTGCAAAATATTTAAATTAAATAACAAATACAAAAAATCCGAAGTTTTGTGTGTTTTTTTTTTGTTTTTTACAAAATGGATTGCTTGTAAGAGAGAATGTTCATGATTTTGAATAAGCAAAGTCATTTATCCAGTTAGTTCAGGTACTAATATATTGTTGAGTACAAAAAAGAGAAACTTTAAGGCTACTAAATTTCCAATTGGTTGCCTACATTGATTAAAAGGGAAAGGTAATTTAGCTTTCACCTCTGTGAAATTCATGTGTTTTCTAGTGAAATTACTCAGTTGGACTCAATAGAGATTTATAACTCATTTCCGATACCTAGCCAAACATAGTAAATTTACTATCTAGAAACACTGGCATGTTGACCCCTAACCAAGATATGTGAAAATTCTCTCATTTCATTTCATTTCATTTTCCAGCAACCTGGTTTTTTTAATGATGTATGATTTCTGAAGCACAGTGCTGAAATGTAAACTTTCCCTATAGTGTAAGGTTTAAATCTTAATTTGTTCAAGTCTTTCCCAGAAGCGTGACACATTCAGGTACTCATATTGGTATGATCTACCTAATTTTACCTTACTGCAATTCTAATGATTTCTCATTTTAAACTTAAAACATCCCATTAGTTTCTGGCATCAAGGGAAAATTCTAGAAGACCTGCTTGGCCAGCAAAATAACCATTTTGAAATAGAATGATTAAGAACCAAACAAAGGGCTTTATCTAGCTAGCTTAATTGAAACTGATGAATAATATGCAATGCATAAAGGGGAAATGAGGGTACACAACCTCACTAACTCAAGGGTTTGATAATGAAGGAGATGTTCTTTCTTCATTCAGATTCAGTTTGGAAGTTGTCAACTTTTGAAGATAGGCAGGGTAATTTTAAGAGAGTAAATTGGTGAAGGCTCTCCATTTTTTAGTGGCCAACTATCATCAGAACTTAATTTGGTAGGCTCTATTTCCAGCAACTATTAAATAATTAACCACAAAATGTCAGTCATGATGGTGATTTTGGTAACAATAGATGACTGTCAAAGCTTTCACATTCTCTGAAACTTTGACATCTGCAAACAGAAGGGGAAATGATACAGTTTGGCCATGTGATTGTTAATTGAATTTGATCTGAAAATGTTTTTATTAAATCATTAAACTAGACCTTGATTCTTTAGTCTGCCAATGTGTATGGATTCCCAAAAATGGTCCTGACATGTTAGCCATTATTTACTTATGTTTATTTATTTATTTACCCAATCCCATCAGCAAAAGCATGAAATAAGTATTATTATCTGTTTTACATTTTACTGAAGTCGTGAGCAGTTCTGACTTAGAAAAGTCAGTTGATGATGACAATAATACAAACAACAAAATACTAACAAATTGTAGGATTTGATATGATTTTATAATCTTTCCTCAAAACTATACACGTCCTATTACACTACAACTGCATATTTTCCAAATAATCAAATGTGTTGAAGTCAGATTTGAGTAGGTTTTATCTCAATTGAAAATTCTGGAGGCATACAGCAAACTTCAACTGTAGTTCAATTTTTCAACTGTAAAAATTATAAAAATTCATCTCATCAAAATTTTACTTAACCTAGGCAATGTAACTTGTTCAGGAACTAGGGATTTTCCTTAAACACATCTTTAAGTTTACACTTGAAAAGGAAAGTTTCAAGATATAAACTCTTGCCAGTTCTTGGTAGCTTAAGTATTACATGAATAGTTTTTTCATCTCTTTCAAAGAAGACATGGTCTCTTCATTGAAAGCTGAGTTGGAAGCATTTCTGAGAAACTTTAAGGCCTGTATCAGGCACAAATTGTTTTCTGTATCCAAACTGATCATAACCAAGAGTTTCATTCTGGATATATTTCCTGTCAGGACAAGCACTTTTTTCACAGCATATTTTTGGTTGTTGTGACAGCAATGAGTAAAAAAACACTTTTGATGCATCTATATAAAATGGTATATAAAATTTTTCTCCCAAAAACATTTGCTTATGAAGGAAGAGGTGACTTCATGCCAATATAAACTGGCATGGTGGAAATGATTCTGACCTCTATTTTACTGCCACTTCATCTCCACTACTCAGACACAGACTGCCTATGCAAAATCAAATAAAATATGCAAACAGGCTCAGACATGAGTCCAACAGGGTTTGGCACTGTAATGATAAAATAATCGGGTCATTTAAAATCTCAATTTAGGGCTGTACCTTTGGGTGGAATCAGCTGAAGAGTATTCATGCACAAATTTCATCAGACATTTATTGGACACCTATTATGTGCATATACCAGGGGTCAGCAAACTTTTTTGTTAACTCTTTTTGGTTTTCAAGACATATGATGTATTTCACAGCTACTCAACAGTGCTATTGTACCATAAAAGCAGATCAAAGTAATATATAATAATTATTATGCTGTGTTACAGTAGAACTTTATTTATAAAAACAGGTAGCAGGCCAAATTTGGGCAGGGAGCTGTAGTTTTGCTGATCCCTGACACAAACCTTTGAGACACAACAGAATTAATAAGTGACAAAAATGTAATTAAAGAGCTCACACTACCAAAAATTGTTAGAATGAAATAGATTATTTCAGTAATGTTGTAGGATATAAAATCAATATACAACATCAATTGTGTTTTTATATATCAGAAAACTATCAGAGAGAGAAATTAAGAAAACAGTGTCATTTTTAAATAGCATTAAAAAGAATAAAACACTTGTGAATAAATTTAACCAAGTAGGTGAAAGATCTCTACACTGAAAACTGTAAGACACTGATGAAAGAAATTGAAGACACAAATAAATGGAAAGATGTTCCAAGCTATGGATTTGGAAGAATCAATGTTGTTAAAATGTCCACTACCCGAAGCGATCTACCAAATTATCTACAGATTCAATGCATTCCCTATCCAATGGCATATTTTCACAAAAATACAACAATCCTAAAAATGCACATGGAACCACAAAAGATCCCAAATAGATAGAGCAATCTTGAGAAAGAACACAGCTGGAAGCATTATTCTGATTTCACACAATATTATAAAGCTATAGTAATAAAAACAGTACTGACACAAAAACAGACATAAGTCAATGGAACAGAATGGAAAGTTCATAAATAAGACCGTGTATATAAGTCAATTAATTTACAACAAAGGAACCAAGAATATACAACAGGGAAAGATAGTTTCTTCCATACATGGTGCTGGGAAAACTGGACAACAACATGCAACAGAATAACACTGAACCCATATAACAAAAATCAACTCAAAATAGATTAAAGACTTGAACATAAGACCTAAAATTATAAAACTCCTAGAAGAAAATGGAGGAGGTGAGCTCTTTGCACCAGTCTTTGCAATTATTTTTTGGATTTAACACCAAAGCAGAGGCAACACAAGCAAAAATAAGTAAGTGGGGCCACATCAAACTAAAATGCTTCTTCACAACAAAGTAAACCATCAATAAAATGAAAAGAAACCTATGGAATTGGGAGAAAATATTTGCAAACTACATCTCTGAAAATGGTTAACAGTAAAAATAAACAAGGAGCTCATACAACTTAATAGCAAACAGTACAAAACAAAACAAAACCACCCAAATAGCCCAGTTGGAAAATTGGCAAAAGATCTGAATAGACATTTTTCCAAAGAATACAAACAAACGGTCATGAGGTACATGAAAAAGTGTTCACCATCAATAACTATCAGAGAAATGCATATCAAAACCACAATGACATATCACCTCATACCTATTTACTATCAAAAAGACAAGAGATAACAAATGCTGGCAAGGATATGGAGAAAAGGGAATCCTTTTACACTGTTGGTGGGAATGTAAACGTTTGGAGCCAGGATGGAAAAAAGTATGGAGATTCCTCAAAAAATTAAAAATAGAACTACTATTGATCCCACAGTTCCACTTCTGGGTATCCACCCAGAGGAAACAAAATCATGATCTCAAAGAGGTATCTGTAGTCCGTGTTTATTATAGGATTATTAATAATAGCCAAGACATGGAAACAAACTATCTGTAGAGAGATGAATGCGCACACACACACACACACACACACACACACACATATATACACAATGTAAAATTATTCAGCCTTAATAACAAAGGAAACCCTGTCATTTGTGACAACATGAGTGAACCTAGAGAGTTTTGTGCTAAGTGAAATAAGCCAGACAGAGGAAGACAAATGCTGCATGGTATCCCTTAAACATAGACTGTTAAGGAAACAAATATATATATATTTACACACACACACACACACACACACACACACACACACACACATAGTTGAACTCATAGAAAAAGAGAGCAGAAAATTGGTTGCCAGGAGACTGGTAAGGAGTACCAACTTTTAGTGGTAAGATGAATATGGTGTGAGGATCTAATGTACAACACAATGGTCACAGTTGATAACACTGCACTGTATAATTGAAAATTTGCCAAGACAGTAAAATTTAAACATTGTCACCCCCCCAAAAAAAAAGAAAAAAGTTAATATGTGAGGTGATGGATTAATTGTGTTACTTAAGTCACTGTACACATATGGCAAATCATCATGTACACTTTAAATATGTTACAATTTTTTTGTCAATCATATTTCAATAGAGCTGAAAAAAATAAAGAGCTTACAGTTAGAGAGAGTGATATTCTTACACCTTGAAATAGGAGAATCATAAAGTGATACAATAAAGTTGCAACAAGTGCTATACAGAGCACAGAAAATAATAGAAAATTATGCTGTCTCTTGAAGGGTGATTAGGATTTTACCCTGGCTATTTTATTTTATTTTTAATTTTTTTTATGTTTATTTCTGAGACAGAGACAGAGCATGAGTGGGGGAGGGGCAGAGAGAGAGGGAGACACAGAATCAGAAGCAGGCTCCAGACTCTGAGCTGTCAGCACAGAGCCTAACGCGGGGCTTGAACTCACAAACCGTGAGATCATGACCCGAGCCGAAGTCGGTCGCTCAACCGACTGAGCCACCCAGGCGCCCCTACCCTGGCTATTTTAACTGGCTATTGGGGTAGAAGTAAACTCTACATAGTGAGACTAGCATCAACAAAGGGATCAATAAGGTAAAGTGAGACAGGCTGGAAAAAGCAAGGAGTCAGGTATAACTAAAGCAATAGGACCTTAAAGGGACTGTTAATAAGAGAGGCTAGAGAAGAATGCATCTCAGGGCCATGTGGTCAGTCCTTGAATAATACCTTGGAGGTTTAGATTTGCTGCTTTAATTGATGGCACATTCTAAGTTCAGAAAGAAGGTAAATTTTTTATAATGATTATTCATTATTAATTTGTTAGTTTATCTTTTTTTCAGTGGTCCACTCCATTTTTCATTTGGCTTGTAGTTTACCCTTGTATTCTTTATAAATTTCACTTTGCGTGGAAACATTTTTCTTACTTTTTGTTGTGTATTCCTTCTCCAAATCAGTAGGATCCCATATCTTAGACCCTGAAATCACAGAGGTATGTCCATTACTTCACTCTTTATGAAGTCCAATTTATATCCCAAGACTTACTTTGGTTCAAGTAGTGCTTAGTATTATAATTTTTCTTCAAGAGATTATTAAAGGGGGAAAATAATATTATAATGTGTTTTTCTAGCCATCAGCCCTAATTTTCTATTCCACTTAACAGGAAAATCGAGTTGATCAATGCCCCCCATTGAGGAAAAAAGTATATATACGTATATATATACGTATACGTATATATACATATATATACACGTATATATGCGTATATATATAAACAAACATATATTGGTGTGCTTTATCCTTTGATCATTAATAAATCTTACCTTCATTCAGAAGAAAGATTTATGTATTCTAAAAAATGAAGAAACGGTAACTTGACCACAATGAGAATTTTTTCTTTAGTTTCAAAAGGTTTGACAGTTTTTTGTGGTTTGTTCCCCCCCATAATGATGTGTTTTTTCTGCTCTGCTGTTCTTTCTTTTCTTTTAATGTTTAGTTGTTTTTGAAAGAGAGAGAAAGACAAAGTGCGAGTGGGGGAGGGGCAGAGAGAGGGAGACACAGAATCTGAGCAGGCTTCAGGCTCTGAGTTGTCAGCACACAGCTCCATGCAGGACTCAAACCCACGAAAGGAGGGATCATGGCTGAGCCGAAGTCAGACACTCAACTGACTGAGTCACCCAGGCACCCCATCTGCTGCTCTTTCTAATAGTTTTTCTAAATTGATCCTTGCCCTCTCGTTCCTACCCATAACTGCCTAGATATTCCTGTGGCTGAAAAGAAGTTCAACGATGGTACCACATCTGTTTGTTGCACCTACTTGAGGATCATTTGTTCTGAGATATGGTGTAGCCACATAAGATTTCTTGGATCATCTCATGGACAATAAGAACTATATTAACCAACTATTATTTCTTCCAGAAATCAGGAATTATCCATGTATTGATAGGAGCCAGGTATTTATATAACATGATTGATTCACTTCTTCTTGAATTTTTCCCATAGCTCATCAAATACTTGCAATGTTTCTCACATAGGGATCAAAAACAATAATAATCTTGTAGCATTTTTAGGACTGTATATTGGAAGCATACAATAAATATTACTCCCCTTCTTCTCCTCTAAACATTTTATATATCCAAGAATTGAAATAAGTTGATGATAATATGGTGACACTTTATATTCATTAAATAGTTGAAGAATACAGAAAACTGAATATATACTATGGATATCTGCACATGAAGAATGACTAGTTGGTATAAATTACAGATACCTTTGGCCAAAATAATTGTGCAATGTAGTCTAGCTGAGTATATGTCATAATCTTTATCAACTATTCTCCTCTTCAGCAAAGGATAATTATATTTTTTATTAAAAACCAGAAATATGAGCTAGTTCATAAAATACTACCAAGTATAATTAATCAGTTTTAGGATCAGTAAATATTCTCTTTTTTTGAACATCTAGAAAATGAGTTTTAAAATATCACGAAGGGGATAACAGAATTGTATAGACAAATTTTTCTTTAAAACCGATAATACCTAAAATATCCCAAGACTGACTCACTGTAACTCTGTAAAGAAAAAAAAACAAAACAAAACACAGACCTAGCCATTCTCCTTTTAGTGTTTACATGCTTGGAAACCATTTAAGCTTTTTTTTTTTTGAATTCTTATATTAAATTCTACCAGAGCAAAATAGCAAAGCACTTATTTTCAAAAGTTTATTAGCTGCCTAAATGAAAATGTAAAGTATACCCTCCAAAAATAGTCTGTGTTGTAGAAACAAATTTCTGTCAGTGTAACTTCATAGTCTGGCACTAAATTTTGTGCACAGTGAGCAAGGCTACTGTGCAATTTATGGCATATGCATTACAGCAGATCTCAAGTAAATTATGAACTCTGTGTGTTACCGAGGCACTGTCAAACCCTGATTGATTTGGACAGTTTGTAGTTAATTAAGTTCATTCCAATTCTGTCTCTTCATCCAATTTCAAAGCATTCTATATTGAAAGCCTATTTTCAATTAGTAAGAAGGATGAAACAAAAAGAATTAATTACAAAAGTGACAATCCCCATTTAAGTCTTCATAGTGGAGCAATTATGTATCTTAAAAGTTAAGAAATTGAAGAGTTGTACTTGTCTAATACATTACGTCCTTGATGTGTATCTTATGTATATTAAAACTTGACGTAGGCATGCCATTACAGTGAGGAAAAGAAAATGTGGTGATTGAAGTTAGCTGTAGTTACTTACTCTAAGTTAAATAAGGGAATGCCATTTACTTGGTATTTAATTGTTAGGAATTAAACTTATCTTTTGAACACTATAAATATGGCAGATATTTTAGAAAATTTTCTGATAAGACATATTTATTTGTGAATCTTACAAAGCTGAGAAGGATGGGTAGTTTTTCAAAGCCTACTAGGTGATTCTTATATAATAAACCGTCACCCTCCAACTGTATCCAATCCTGTCACTCATAAAGAGCCTCTAAACCTGACCAGCATAACTGATATGAGGCAGGTTTGCATAGCAGGTAAGTGTTGGGGAGCCAAATAGATCTACCGTAAATGCCTAGCTCTGCCACTTACTAGGAATAGTTTGGGCAGGAAATATTTTTAACTTTTCTCTTTCTCGGGTAAGAGGTTTATAAAATGAGGATAATACTATAAAATCTACAGGGAAGAGTCAAGGATTAAGAAGAGAATTATGTAAAATATTTAACTCAGTACCTGGCAGAGTGAACAGTTATTTATCATCATTCTAATAATAGTGATACTTAAAAATCAAACACCTGGATCCACAAATTTCATACCTACATTATTATAACAGGATATTACTGTGCAGAGGTTCCTGGAAGTGAGAAGGAAATTTGGGTTTGACTTCAAATACACTGACTTTGACATCCCAATGGGGCTTCAAGTTGGAAACATCAAGAAGGCAGATAAGATGAGACAGGGTTATATGAAAATATTTGACATTTATTAATGTCAAGAGAAGATTTCAGCTTGGGAGTTTTTCAGAGGATTTTTCTCCTAAATTTAGTAGATGAAATCCCACATAGACAGAATAGAGACAGAAGGAAGCCCAGATGTGACCTAAAGAATTACCGTACAGGTGAAAGAAGTTGAAAGAAAATACAAAACAAAATTTAATCTAAAGATACTATAAGGCAGAGGAAAACTTTGAGAAAAAAGGATCAAGAAAAATAAAAAACCTAATAGATATCAAAATACTGTAAAAAAAAAAAACCCTACTATATTGAAAGTGTGCTAATGGCATAGGAATATGAACAGTGAAATAAGTCAGAGCAGAGTCAAATAAATGTATGAAGAAGATGGGATTTCAAATCAGAGGGAAAATATGGCTAAGTCAATAAATGGTTTGTGAACTACTGAGGGATCTTTAGAAGACAAAAGAGTTAGATGTTTATCTTATACCACACACATCTAAACATTCATGCTAAATGGATTAAAGTTCTAGATATAAAAAATGCACTAGTTGAATAGAGGAGAATGATACAAAACTCAGAAGCCATAAAAGAAATATTGGCAGTTGAATTTTAACAATCTACTAATTATCCATTAAAATTACCATAAATAAATTTAAAAAATAAGTAGATAGGGGACATATTCTTGTCATAGGCAAAAAAACAAAAGTTAATATTTATAAAATACAAAGAGATCCTGTAAATCAACTTCTTAGAAGTTTGATTATCCCAAGGGAAATGGACAAAGTATATAAACAATAATTCCTCAGATAAAAATTATAAACAACCAGTGAACACATAAAAATACTAACCTCTTAAAAATATGATACAGGTTTTTCTGCCTACTCCATGAGATTAAAAAATTTTAAAAAATGATTAAAACACCTAGTGTTGGTGATAGAGTAAGGAAATGTATACTCTATTATTCATTTGGTAGATGATAAATTGGTACTACTGTTCTGTAGTCTGATATGGTATCATAATCAATATAATAAATCTGTATAGTCTACAGACCAGCAAATCCAGCAATAATAAAATCATAACTACCAAATCTCACATAAAATTATAGCATAAATGATTAGGTATAGATAATTAAGCTATATCCACAAGAAAGCTCATTTTAGCAGCAATGACAAAAAGACAAAATAAAATTTGAAAACACAAAATGTCCATTAACAGAGGAATTGTAGATCCAAAATCAAAATACTTCAGAATGTTTTTAAATAGTGAAATAAATCTACTAACTTGAAATACATAAACAACATATTATTGGTCAATAAATAAGCTGGGTGAATTCATGTGCATAAATACATGCTGAAGCAAAAGATTGTTTATGCACTATTATGACAATAGCTAACCCTGGAAAGTTGAATTGGAGGAGAGAAGGGAAAATTTTAATAATTTTTCCTTAAAAAATTAGGCTAAGGTTTTACTGATTTGTGTGTGTGTGTGTGTGTGTGTGTGCATTTTGTCTTTCTTAAATTTTCCAAAATTACTATGAGTTGCATTTAGAATCAGAAAATAATATTTTAAAACATATTTTTTTGAATTAAAGCAGAATTAGAACCATGTAAACAATACATGTCAGTACAAACATACTTTATAGACAGACTATCCAGATCCATGCCACAGTTAACCTACTGACATGGTCTGCAGGTTCCTTCACCTGTTTGTGCCTCAACTCTAAAATGAGCATGAAAATACCTACTGAATAGCCTTGTCTTAGGAAACTGCAGATAAGAAACCAATAAATTACTGAAGGTAAAGTATATGCTTAGTTCCTGGAAAATAATGAGACTTCAATAAGCATGCTAGTATGATTTTTATTGTTAATGGTATTGGTATTGACCATGCAGAGGAAAAGGAAAGGGTTGGCTTCATTTGATGAAGTGAAATGTGGCAAATGATTCAATGTAAAGATTGTTTCTTTAGACATACCACCCAGTTTCTTGAAGAAGTAGGCTATATCAAGATTATTTTCCATTAGTACTCTTTAAATCACCATGCCATCCTTACCTCCTCCCTTCCCTATAGTGGGTCTGGTTGACTAGCCAGTCTCTAGTTTGTACTCTCCTCTTCCCCATCTTTATGCCTTTGTACCAATTCTTTCCACTAATGGGAGTGGCCTTACCACCTATTGAAATTGGATCCATCTTCTAAAGAAGAGATCATTCTTACACTACCATTCCCCTTTCCTCAACCTTTCTGCGCTTTGTTAGCAAATCCATTTGCTTAGTTCTCACCTTTTGCCTTATGTCATTATTTGTGTCAATGTAAATCATCCCACAAGAAAAGCTTCTTCATGATGAGAATAAGAGACTATGGAGGTTAAGGGATAGCAGGATGTGTTAAACTTGATGCCCACACAACCTTAACAAAACTTATACACAGAAACTGTTCAGTGATTATTAACTGATTTTAATACAACCTGACAATGGACAAGCTAGGGAGGATGCAAATATAACACTTAATTTTTCCCTAGGTAATGATGGTGCTATAAAGAAAATAAGAAAGTGAGTATTTCTGCTTAAATTGAACAGAGAGACACATTGCTTTTCCAACTCCCACTTTCAAGCCAAAGTAAAAAAGACAGCAACAGAAGCAGTAAAAGAAGTCCCATTTTTCAGTGAAACTAGGAAAAAACAACCCTAAACCACAAAATACAAAGATTAAAATTTGAACAAAATCGAGGGAGAATATAGGGAAAAAATGAAATCATTTTTTTAAAGCATAAGTTACTATTTCATGTAGCACATCCCTGAAGGACAAAAGAAACAATCCCTTACTTGAAGAGATGAATTTTGAATGAGTCAATAAGCCAGGGGAATATGCCTGGACTTTGTTCCCCATGTCAATGCTTGGATGTGAGGTTAAAAACAGACACTCACAGAGGTTAAGTTGGTAGCAGGGAAAGGAAAACAAATAAGCATTGTGGATATTAGTTTCAGCTAGCTGCATAAATGTAACTGCTAAATTGCAATACATGAAGCCTAGATGAAATTATTTTAAAGGAAAATGTAGATTTCTGAATTTACCTCAGAAGGTAGAAAAAGACTATACATTTACCAAAGTAATTGAAAATGTGGTCAAAGAGCTACCTCTCAAAGGTGATGAGTCTATGATGGTTCAACATGTATCAAATCTTTAGGAACAAGTACCAGAATATTAAAAATATATATATTTTTAATAGCTTTAAAACCTCCTCCCCAAGTCTTTCTATAAAGTCATAACTCTGATGCCAAACTATAATAAAAATGGACTCAAAAAAGAAAGGAAGAGAGGAATACAAGCAAAGTTCACTTAAAATATCAAGACCGAAACTCTGAGGGAAACATCAGTAAAGTTAATCTAGTAGTATTTATAGAAAATTACAGACAGGATTCACCTTGGGTTGCTGAGATGGTTCAAGATTAAAAATGTTTATATTAAGATTTCAGAGGTGTATGGTTATCTCCACCAAAACTTCAAATGGTATTGTGTAAAATTTAACATTCATTGTGATCAAATTTACAGTAAAAGAGGAATCAATATGATACACAGTCAGTATAAACAGACACACATTCTCTTTTGGAAATGTTAAAGATGTAAGCCAAGAATGCCCAAAATTTATATTCAGGAATTGTTAGCAATATTAAATAGACTAGATATGAAATAGCACAAAGGAAAACAAAATATAATTATCTGCACAAAACTTCATCACATATTCCAGAAATCACAAAAGATTCAGTGGTAGTTTTACAAATGTAGCATCATTTAGTACAAAATTGAGAGTGTTCTGTCTTAGCTCATGCAAATGGTCTTCTCCTCACTTACCTTCTCAGGAGGAGGAAGACTCTATTAGTGCTGCCATTGTGTGTGCATGTGTGTGTACATGTACGTATATGTACATGTATATGTGTAATATAGAATTAGGAAATGTTTAAAGAGAGGCAAATTGAAGAATGAAGATCAGCAACTTTGCATAGCAAAGACTCTGGAACTATACGAAGATAAAGTCAAAAATACAGAAGGAAAAAGGACTTAAGGCAAAGGTAGATGTGTTAGAAAGTAAAGAATTCTAAACTTTGAGAATCGGAGAGAGATCGTGATCATGTGAAGAAGGGGAATCATCCAAAGAAGTTTGAAATCGTGACCCATAAGTAGAATCAGGTAGCAGCTGGGACAGCCAACCAAACCCATTATTCATGGGGAATAATTTCAGGAGAACACAAGTGTTAATCTCACATCTTCTGGTTAAATTTTGAACTCTAAACCTAAGAGCTGGATAAAAATCCTTTGGATTTTTCTTTTTATATTGGTAGAAAATGAAGACCATACTACCTGCCACCCAACTTAGTGGAAAATACAAGAGATGTTTCTTCATCTCTTGAATAATCTTACACCTCTTACATAATTTTGTTGTGAGCATGAATTACATAGCACATTTAATATAAAAATTAGATTTGTATGTACTCAATAAATATTTTTATGAGATACAACTATGATAATTTTCTTAGAAAAATATGTCACTGTTTAGTTTGTCATCTCCCATCTATAAAATTCTTTAGCACTAGCTTACTTTATAAGCACATCATGCCAGAAAAGGCACTTTTCAATATTGAACACATCATATTAGGTAAGGCACTTTTTAATGTTGAAAGTCCTCATGCCTAGATTTATTTTTTTTAAATCACAATTAGTTGTCACAAGAAAAGTTTTAAATCCCACTTAAAATTTTACACACAATAAAGTATAGATTATGTTTAGTTTCATGTTGAGCAATTATCCAATGGAAAGTCAAGATATAATACAGTTGTTGATTTCAGAAGAAACTATGTTTACAACTTCACCAAATTGAAGGGAAAATTATTTGGATGTGGAGATAGATTTCCCATCCTGAAAAAACAAACAAACAAAAAAACCTCATTCAGCCCCTGCTGTGTTTCCCTTCAAATGGATGATCAGCTTTATGCATTTCTAATTTTTGCTCCATTGAACATACAGACATAACCTGCAGAAACCCTTTTCATTTATTTTCAGAAGAGATATCCTGATTCCTTGCCAGACTGCTATTTATATTGCCCATAAGACATCCAGCCTGATGATACAGGATGAAAATGGCTTCCAGCCCTACCCATAAGTCCACTGAGCTATAAAGCAACTTTGTTAACTTCACTTATTGGATTTTAAATTGTCATGTATTGGCAGTTTGTCACTGGCATTGACTTCCTGCCCTAGAGCCAAGATTACTGCTATAACTACTGGTTCATTCTTCATCACCAGGTTTATAGCTCACTACTCTGGCCACTGTGAGGAGGTAATGTTTGAGAACTCTGCATCACAGTGCCATTTTTAGTACCACACTGAAAATTGAGCTATGGAGAATCTCATTCTGGATCTTTAGCTAGCTATCTTTACAAATTCTCAATGATTGAATAATTCCATCCAAAAACTCATTCAGTCAGCAAATGTTTATGAGGCCCAGCTAGTGATGACTTAGAAATTTTGGTAGATAGAAAAGAATAATAAGACATGGTCTCTGCCCTTAAATGGCTCATAGCTTAACTGAAGAGAAAAAACAAATGTATAGCTAGCCATTAGAGAAAAGTGATCACCTATTTCAAATGTCTGGCATCTTTGTCCAGTTCTTGCTATCCCCACTGTGACCGTGGTAGTGTCAGTCATCACTGACTTAGCTTTTACTCTATAGCAGGCACTTAACTGGTCTCCCCTCCTTCGACTCTGTCTTCTCCATGGCAATGACAGTGACCTTTGTGATGCAGAAATATAATAATAAAGCTCCATTTAACACATCCCTCAATGCTTTCCCAATGCTTCTGAATGCTTTTAGGACAAATTTCAAATTTCTTAACATAGCTTATATGGCCCATCTAGATATGTACCCTGCCCAGCCCATTACTCCAGATTTCTCTCACTCTTTTCTTCCTTGTGCTATATACTATAAGCATATCAAACTCCTTCAGTCCCTAAAACTTCATATGTCTTTAAGTCTCTAAGCTACAAAACATGCTAGTCCCATTGCCTAAATCTTTCTTTTACCATTTTTCACCCTACCCCATATTTGAGCCTGCATAATTTTACTTAATCTTTATACATAAGCAGAAATGTTACTCCCCCTAGGAAACCTACACTGACCCGTATATTTGATTACTTTGCCTACTCTATCCCAGTATGTGTTCATTTCATGCTTTGTTTATACTTTATCACTGTATTCTAATTATTTTACTATCATTTTGGCTGAATATTAATGTTTCTAAAGACAGGGAATGTGTCTGTCAAATTTATTGTTGTACCCAGTATCCAGCTAGTACATAGCAGACTCTCAATAAATATCAGGAATGAATGAATGAGCTGCTTAATGTAAGTATAATAGAAATTCAGAAAAAAAAAAAGATCAGTGTGACTAGAATAATCATGAAGGATCTGTGAAAAATCATTTGATAAATAAATAGGATTTTGACAAGTAGAAGAGAAAAGCATTTTATACTAAGAAGAAGCAAATTTACAGCAAAGACTAACAATTATATTAAATAAGAAGCAGAGTTTCATAACACAGTGTGCATATTATTAGCAGTGGGAAATATAACTGGCTAGGTATATGGTGAAGGCAGATCATGAAAAATCTTTAGAACAGTCAGAGAAGCAAATAAGTTTACTGTGATTTATTTATTTTTGGCCCACTTGGGACTTACTGTGGTTTTCAATCAGAGTATGCTTGATACTGAACAAATCTGGGAAAATAAGCAGCCATTATCTCATCAAATATTGTCCCTTCCTCATTCTCTATTATTTTTGTATTCTTATTATGTGCGTTAGTACTTGTCACTCTCTGTTCCTCACTTTCATATTTTTCACTGTATTGTCTGCCTTATATTGCACTGTTATTTCTTCAGATTGTCTGTTTACCAAACATAACTTCAACTTCATCTAATCTTGTGTTAAACCTATCCATTACATTTTTATTCAAATATTACATTCTTTCAAGTCTTCATTTTCTTCAAATATGTCTGTGCTCATTTTAAAAACAGTGGTGTGGTTCTTTATCATACTTTAAATATTAACATGTTAAGAATGTTCATTTTACATCCTTATTGTATAATTTAATTATCTGAAGATCCTGAAGTCTGATCCCACTGTGCTCTTACTTATGATGGCTTGTTGCCTTGCCTGTTTTGTAAGTTTGGACTCTTAAACTTAATCCATGGGAATTCTGTGCAGCCTGGGTTGACAGAGTGTCCTTCAAAAGGGAATTTGTTTTTGCTTCTGCCAAGCGTCCTCATGTTCTACCAACCTGAGACTTATTTAAATTAATTACTCATTTAGACATTTTCAGGGCTATATAGAAGTATAAATTTTAACTACACACTAGCTTGAGGGCATATCTATGGTTACAGGTCTTTAGGGAAGCATTTTTTTCACCATCCAGAGCTCAGGACAAAACAGATAAGTTATCTCTCTCTTTGAAATTTGGTAGATTTTTTTTCTTGTCCTTTCCACCCTTTCATTAGGTTGTAGCCATTTGAGATTTCCATCTTTGTTACTTCCATCTCCTCATGGATTCCCTTGCCACTCTCTCATAAGGCTTTCTCTTCTACCTCCAGATGTCCATTAAAAGACAAACCTTTTGATTATCAAGATTGGAAAACACCTCCAGGCAAATCACAACAGTAGTGCAGCTGTCTACTCCAGTGTTTTTGAGCTATCTCTTTATTTAGGGTCCAGGTCCCTGGGAAGTTTCCTTACATTCACACAGGCTCAACATTTTCGTGACTATTGTGATATTTTATGTAGTTGTTCTAGTTCATTTACATATTTTATAATGGGAGAATTTGTGAGCATTTACTCAGTCACACTGACAGAAACTCAAGTCAAGAGTAATCAGTAACTTAAATTAGGAAGCAATGTCGGTCTTAAATAGTAGCAGCCAAATAGGCTCTAATTCATACTGGTTCACATGGCTTTATCCCTTTAAGTCCCTTTTCCTGGTAACCTCTCAGTCCAGACTCTAACCTAGAGCTAATCACATCTGGCAGCCAATGTTGTTGGTGACAAGTGACAGAAATGGACTATCTTAAAAAAGGATATATATATATATATATATATATATATATATATATATATATATATATATATATTGAGAGCTATTGCTAGAATCAGTGGCAGACTGGCAGCCAGGCCTTGAAGATGAGGAAGAACAAAAAGAACAGTCATGGCCTCTTGTTCAAATTTCAAAAATTCTCCTTGGGGCAATTGCCCAAGCCTACAGATTTTCTCCACTCCCTCGCTGCATCCAGTAGTGAGCCTTAATCCTCACCAAGATACTCCCCAAAGAGCTTCTCTAAAAGGGAGATGTGGTGCAGCAAAACAATAGAAAACAAAAAGAAATCTCACCAGAGCAGATGTGATGGGCCACTTGAAAGCCATGGTGACACCTAAAATTGGCTTAGATCTTTTGAAGTCATATGATCATAAAGTTTTTACCACCACAATTGCCCTTAAATAGGTCACTTCCATCTTACAGTTCATTTTTGTTATTTTATATCTCCTGCCACTACAATTTACACAGATTTATCTTCATTACATTTTTACCACTCACAAGGAACATTTAGAAGCTGAGTTATCCTTGATCCTTTGTATTGTTCAATACCCCCACTTCTTCCTATATTCTGTATATATTCCCTTGGCGCTCGTTGCTTGATATTTTTGAACAAATACATATCCTTTATTTCTGTCTCTATACTCCTATCTATCCTATTGATATTTAATTGTAAAATGTCTCCTTTTTTAGTAAAAATATATTTCTCATCCAGTCCGTAAGAAAGAGTGGAAAGAGTTGTGTTTTATACAACAGCACTACAGGTAAGTATTGTTGTAATGTATATAAAGGTGAGCAAACAATTTTATTTACAGGAAAAAAATTCCTAAGTTTATAGAACAAGTTAACAGCAGAGATGGGATTTAAAACCTTTATCTGACTATGAAGTTTTGCTGTTAGCAATTAGCTCATTCAAGTGTAGAATATCTAAGAATTGCTTCCAAGTATTTCTCACTGTTGAATAGATGACTGAATGCCTCCTTTACTTTTTTCTAAGCTATAGTATCTGTTCATTCCTGTGTTTGACAAATAATGATTTAGTGATTTGTGCCAGGTGCTTTTGTAAGCCCTTGGAATGCATCTGCAAGTTTAAGGGGAAAAAAATCTCTATGCTCATGTATCTTTGTAGCAGAAGATGGATAGTAAATAGTAAATATGATGAATTTTCCTTATATAGTATTTTAGTTGCAGGTTAAATAGGATGGAAAAGTTATTAAAAGGAGCATAGGGTAAGTGGGAAATGAGAACACTGGGGAGCAGGAATTGAGAGAATTTGTTGTATGTAGCAGTCATATATTATATTGAATAACATGAAACTGTCTTTGACAGTTTATGAAAGTAACTATTTTGTAGAGTTCAGCCTCCTGTCCAGGTGGTCAAGGTGGACATAACTGAGAAAGTGAGATATCAGCAAAGACTTGAAGGAGCTAAAAGAATTAGCCAGACATATTTAGAGGAAGAATTATTTAGGCTCCTTCTGTGTATTACATATTCCTGCTTTCTCATTTCAGTTTAAAGCCCTCCTGATCTGACTATTGGTTTCCTTTCATAAATATTCTTCTAGTCTGAGATATTCATTTTTACATGTCAGAACCACCATTGGAGAAGTGAAAGGCATCAGAAAAACAAACGTTTTCCATAATGCCATTAGGGTGATGAGCTTTTCACATATTCCTTGTTTTATCAGATATAAAATACAATAAAAAGACCAAATGAAACTTCAAGTTTTGAGTGTTTCCCTCCCAATGATTCAGAAGCAGTAGATATGCTTTCTTTATTTCCTTTGGGCTTACTGGTTATTGCCAGAGGGAAAACAGTCGTATGATGTTTGGTATATTTGGTAAAGCTGGCAAGGTCTATTATGACTTGTTATCCTCTCTGAACAGCACCATCTGCACAGTAAAGGATTATCTCAGGAGGCATCATTACTCATACCCTGCAGATCAAAAAAAGAACTGGGCCTTGACCAGCTCCTCGGAGAAAACTTCTGACTTTTTAGAATATCCCACCTGGAAGAGTTTTCTGGTATGCCTGAGTACTTGGGTCATGCCAGATATGCCAACAATGTGCCTTATGGTAAACACCTGTTTTCCTGTGCACGAGGCTTTGGACCATGCTGTATAAATTTATCCTCTGGGGGTCGGAGACCAAATAGCTGAGGGCAACCACATAGGTGATACATGTGTACATGGTCTACATGGCTGACCTCCAGTAAAAGCCCTGGCCTGCAAGGTGCTAGCAAGCCTGCTGGTTGGCAAAACACCCTGCACATTTTGTCATACCTTGTTCTTGAGAGAATTCAGCGCTAACTGTGCCATTCCTCTGGGAGAGGACAACAAAAACTTGTGGCTGTTTTCTCCTGGACTCCACTCTGTGTGTCCTTTCTCTTCCCTGAATTTAATCTGTATCTTTTCATTGTAATAAACCACAGCTGTGAGTATCACAGCTTCTGAGGTATGTGAGTCCTCCTAGGGAAACATGGAGACTAAGAGTGGTCTTGGGGTCCCCTAACAAACCATCCATCACACTTCATCTCTTCCTCCAGGGACACACTAACAACTTTCATTATACCTCCAGGATTTGAGACTTATTTAGCTTTGAACAGATCAGAGTAAGAAGTAGGCAATCTCATAACTGTATGTCAGAGCCCCAACCCCATCCAATATTCCTCCACATGTTAACATCTACACATGCATTTTCATCCTTTTTCACCTTTTCAGATTTCCCTACTCCCATCTCCACCCTGGCTTTATTCATGGATTGTTTCTCCTATTCCAATTAGTAACTTTTTAGTTTGGAATGTAATCTAAAATACAGAGATTTCAGAGTTTTTAGCAAGAACGCTAGGTGTCTTCTTATGTATCCTTTAAGTCAGAAAAACAAAGTGCTCAATTACAGTCAATCTCCTTAATCAGTTATCCATTCCACACACAGAAAAAAAAGTAACCTATTTTTAAATATCCCATTTCTATTTTCTTTTCATAGTTAATATTAAACAATATTATTTTAATAGTATTATATCAACTACAAGAATGTGGAAAACATATCCATTGCATGGAAGGTTAGGCTACTCATCTAAAATAAATATACTAGAAATCCCACATTCTTTAAATTTTTTTAACGTTTATTTATTTTTGAGAGAGCATGAGCAGGGGAAGGGCAGAGAGAGAGGGAAACACAGAATCCAAAGCAGGCTCCAGGCTCCAAGCTGTCAGCACAGAGCCTGCCTGACACAGGGCACAAACCCATGGACTGCGAGATCATGACCTGAGAACTTGGACGCTTAACCGACTGAGACACCAGGCACCCCTGGAAATCCCATATTCTTAAAGAAATTATTTAAATATTTTTTTCTTCAAGAAAAAAGGTAGAGTTCTTAAAATTTTAAATGCTGGTATCAATAAACTGACTTAACAGAACTATTTTCTACAACAAATATTACTTCTTTGGAAAGAAAGAACAAATGGAATTGGGAAACATAAAAACCCAATGTGACAACTAATTTGCATTTCATATCTTTAATTTTTGAGTTGCATTGTGGTTATACATCCCTCTTATAGTAACCTATTATTTTTTAGATGTGCAAGACAAGATGAAAATAAAGTTAATTAAACTAATTATATAATTATGAAACATGTTTTTAAATTTCTTCAATGTGCCTTATTTCAAAAGATGTACTCCTCTTTAAATGACATAAAAATCAGTGCTCAAAATAAGCAATGAATCAGCTATTCCATTAAAAGCATCTGGTAAATCACTACTTATGAAATTATGTTTAATACTACCTTAACCTAATGAAATAAAATAATTCTGTTGAGTAGTAATCATTTTTCCATCTCTGCAAATTCACTGTTTGTATAAGTAATGAACTAATACCTTGTTCCTCTGTAGCGTAACCTCTGTGTACATTATTATTTGGTTGATCATCCTTTTGTGGCAGATTATTTTAAGTAGAACTGTTACTGTAAATGAATTTGCTTAAATGTATGGTTCTAAATTAGTGAACATAAAATTACAGCTCCACGATTTGTCATCATTTTGGTTGATATAGGATTGCATTTAAGTATATAGTAATTGAGAAATGATTTGAATACTACATTTTCAGCCACTCTGATAAGTTATCATCTCTACCACTATATTTAGCTTCTTCCTGGGACTATAGCTTTTGGCAGTTTGGAAACTGAGCGCAAACCTCTAACTTCTAGATAGCTCAATGTCATTTAGAGGGGGCAGAGCATAAATATCACCTCAGCTTATGAAAATATATACCTTACCTCATAGAATTCACTGAAGAGAATAGGATTTACATAAAATAGGCAAAGGAAACCTGCCATAACTAGATTCAAATGCTCCAGTCTTATTATCTGACATCCATTAAGAATGTACCATTGAACTTAACATGCCTCTACTCTTTGGCTAATCACACAATTGTTTCTTACTCTAGAAAATCCAGTTGTTGTTTTTGTTTGTTTGTTTGTTTTGTTTTGTGTGTGTGTGTGTGTGTGTGTGTGTGTGTGTGAAATGTGGCACTCTCCTGAGGGGAGAGGTTTTAACTTTTCAAGAAGTTGTTATGTCATAAATGTACAGGGAAGCACAGAAAAAAGTAAGAAATGACTGCCTTTTATTCTGGTTCAAGAGAGAATAAGGATTTGAGAATGATATATTCAAGGAAGGGTTACATGCCATGGAAAAAAGATTAGAAGATTTCATTTATCTCTGGGAGAGCAAAACACTATTTTTCAGACACAGTACCTGAATAGGTCTGCCTAAAGTATACATAAAAGACTGCGGGATTTTTAAAATATGAATTTAGCCAGGGTCAAGCCAAGCCAAGATCAAGCAAATGTAGGAGAAGGGAATGATTATATAAATTTAACATTAGTATTTAAGAGAATGTTGTAATCTATGCCTATTTCATTTTCTCTTACCCTTCAAATAGCAGAACATCTGTTTCATTAAAAATATGAGCTTTTCACTCAGTTTACTAAACATCTCTAATGTATCAAAGATATATAGATCTCTTAGTTTTTGCTTTTGTTTTATTTGTGCATATTTCTTTTTTTTTTTTTTTACCAGGTCCTCAATATGATTGCTAGAGATTATCCAGCACTTGTATATGTTAGTCTGGGTATCAAAGCCACCAGAAATGGAACTCATGATATTTGGCTTCACACGATGTATATCTATTAACTTTAATGAAAATAAAATCAGTAAAAAGTAAAAATAATTTACATTAAATAATTTTCTTAATAGTCATTTCAGGTGTAAACTTGAAAAAGTCCTGAAAGAAGTGGTGTTCACTTGAACAATGTAAACACAGCAAAATCCTCATCTATCATCAATATACCTGCCCCTCCAGCCCTCGGTCAAGCAAAAGCTGTATAGTATCAAGAGAGAGAAATCATTAGGGTGCTACTCAGGGTCATTTATAAACTTACATCTTGTCTTCCCTACAAGAGATTTTTTTAAATAGTAACATTTTTCCAAATGCTTTTATTTTCCTTTCTCAACTAAACAGATCATACTCCTACCCTTGTTCTACAGAGGTAAAAGAAAATCAATGGACAGAGAGTAAATTTATTATCCACCCCTGGTAAAATTGTAGTTTGTGCATAAGTAAATCTATAGATGCATTTATTTAATATTTATTGGGAGAGGGGCATGGGAGGAGGCCAAAAGGCAGCTATCAATCTGTTCCAAATAACCTTAGAGAAAATTAGCTCCTGAGAGGCAGAAACACCCAGTAATAAATTGGCAGCAGAATTTATCCCTTGAGTCTGTAAATATGTAATGACATAAAACTAATTTCTATTAAGTTGGTGTCCCAATAAAAGTAGGGGGATTTTAGTATCTACAAATTAAAATGTATGTATTTGTACTGCCATAAATGGCAAGTAGTCTCATTTTAAGGTCAATGACATGTGAGAGAGTAAGAGGATAAGAGCAAATGATATGTTTTGTAGTTAAAAAAAAAAAAAGAAAGGAGGGAAGGAAGGACAGGAGGGAGAAAACAAAGAAAATGGAAGAAGAGAAATCCATTTCTTAAATGGTTTGAGTCCAGTGAAAAAGGCTGATTCAAGGACAAGCGGGAGGACAAGAGGCTGAGTGGAAAGTCTGAGGTTTATTTGCAAAAGTATGCACCTAAAGCTGAGGAAGATCTGGTGGGGGTTTGGCAGGGGGAGGATATGCTTACTGCTTCTAAGTGGCTAAGGTCCAGGTACTATGCTGGTCTCTAGGAATATAGCAGCAACAGAAGTACCAAAGCCCCGGCCCTGAGCAATCTTAGAGTCTAGTGGGAAAATAAAGATAATAAACAAAAACTCATACAGTATTTTGCTTAGTGGTAAGTACTACAAAGGAAGATAAGAAAAATGAAACAATAAGGGGATTAAAAAATAATTGAGCAAGAAGGATATTCAGGAAAGGTGTCCATTAGGGCACGACATGAGTGTGAATGAAATAAGCAAAGAAGCCATGGGTGGGGTGGGGTAAAGAAGAGTGATCTAGACACAGGGAACAGTACATGCAAAGATCTGAGGCAGGAACACCACGTGTGGAAGGTGCAGCAAAGAGCTCAGTGTGGCCACAGTAGAATGAGTCCATAGTAAATGAAACCAAAAGAGGTTGTGGGTGGAGGCGGGCTGCAGATTGTGTGAAGCTTATGGAGAACTCTGGATTTTACTCTGAGGTGAGAAGTCATTAGAGTGTTTTGAACAGAGGAGTGACATGTTGTGACACATGCTTTAAAGGGATCAGTCTGCCTGCTGGAAGAAAACTAGGCTGCAGAGTGACAAGGGTGGAGGCAGGAGAACAGTTAGGAGGCAGTTTTGTACATGTGTTGCTCTGTGGGATGACTGCTGCTACAACTTGCCAGATAAAGAAGGGAATTAGTTATAATTCATTTACCAAAGTGATTCCAGGCAAGTCATTGTCATGTTAATTTTTTAGAGCCTTAATTTTTAAAAACCAGTTTGGGGTTTATAGCAAAACTGAGAGGAAAGTACAGTGATTTCCCGTATACTCTGCCTTCACATGTGCATAGCCTCTCCCATTATCGGCATCCCTTACCAGAGTGGGACATTTATTACAACGGATGAACCTGCATGGACACACCGTAATCTCCCAAAGTCCTCTGTCTACATTAGGCTTCATTCTTGGTGTTGTGCATTCTACAGCTTTGGACAAATGTATAATGGCATGCATCCATCATTATAGTATCACACATAGTAGTTTCACTGCCCTGAAAATCCTAAAATCCTTGGCAAATAATTTGTCCCCATATGTGGCTTGTCTTCTCACTCTCTTGATCATGTTAACATTTTTAGGTGTGACTTTATTGCAAAAACAACATTTAGAAAGCACAGAAATTAAAGGTAAAAAATCATCAACAAATTGTCTGGTCAAATAATTATTTTTGTCAACTTTCTAACTTTTAAATGTAAATATTTATATCTAATACCATACTTGCAATTTTGTAAATTGAATTACATAATGTTTATTGTTACCATCTCATTTGACATTTTACCATGTGCATTTTCCTATTTTGTGTTGTCCTTCCCTGTATTTTTCCTTTTCAAATTCCCTTCCTCTACCTCAAATAACCTACATGAACAGGTTTTTGTGCATATTTCCAGACCTTTCCTGTTGGGTACACAATTCCTTTTTTAAACAAGCTAGTCTTGAAAATATTGTTCCATCTCCATAAAATATATTGTGATTCTTAATAAGCCCCACATTCTACCTGCAGGATAGTTAAATTTTTATTTAAATTCCAGTTAGTTAACATACAGTGTAATATGAGTTTCAGGTAAACAATATAGTGATTCAACACTTCCATACATCACCCAGTGCTCATCACAAGTATACTCCTTATGCATGATAGTTTTAATGAATTAAATTCTTGGTTTTTTTTATTTTTTTTTTACATTTTTATTTATTTTTGAGAGAGAGAGACAGAGAAGCAGACTGCAAGTGGGGGAGGGGCAGAGAGAGAAGAAGACCCAGAATCTGAAGCAGGCTCCAGGCTCCAAGCTGTCAGCACAGAGCTGGATGCGGGGCTCAAACTCACAAACCGTGAGATCATGGCCTGAGCCGAAGTCAGACACTTAACCAACTGAGCCACCGAGGCGCCACTCTTGTTTCTTTTTTAAGTGTCAAACTATTTTGTCGAAAAACAAGAGTATTTACTCATGTTAATAAACACAAACTAGTTTAACTACGGCATTTTTTTTTTTTTGCCTCATTTGCTGTCTAAATCAGGAACACCTATCCTCTTCTCTCAAAACCCTCCCTGCACCTCTTTTCAAAAGGGAATGGTGTGTTTCTAAAAACACTTGTTATTTCAAATGTATTCCAAGGATGTTTTCAGTGAAGCTTATTACTAGGATTGCATTTGCATTACTAAGTAATAAGTACTTACTCCAAGTACTATTCGTGCATGGCCATCTGGTTTAATGGCACATCCAAGGTTGAGACAGCTCCCCAGGGCTCCACAACTCACTGAGATCCCTGAGAGGGCATCACTAAATCAGCAGACCCAGAATCTGCTAACACACATCCTCTATCTTGTTCACTGGCTCTGAAAACAGCTTCCTCCTTCTGGAGATCATGAAAATGGATTAATGTTACAAGATTAGGGTCCAGCACATTTTACTTAGCCCACGGCTCCAATAATCAATATTTAGGGGAGAAATTTAGTGTTGTGATATTTTGAACATTTAATTTTCCTAGCTATATTCCAATTGAATCATTTGGAGAAAGGAATATGTGCTGGTGAGAATAAGTATTTTCTTTTATTTTTCCAGGAGATAATTATTAGGTGCAGTAGAAGAAGCTAATCCATTTTAGTGATACTTAGTTAGGAAAGGTATCAATTATTTGCAAAAAGAATGATTCAGTTGAGTAAGTCCTTTCCAAAAATGTGCTCTTCCTTTGAAATATTTTATAACTATAATGTGCAGATTTTATATTCTTTATTGCTTTAGTGAAGACTAAACAAAAAATTACATGAAGTTCCAAATTTAAGTTTATGAATATACATATGAATACATATATGGGTTTATATGTATTACATACACACATACATATTTTCTACTAGAAGTCTTGAGTCAACATTTCATGTTTAATATGTTTTATCCTTGATAGACATGATTAATATTCTTCAGATACGCCTATAATCAAGTATTTGGAAAAATACACATTCAACAAAATATTTTTCATTCCATTATCCAATTACCAGATGTTTCTGTTATTTCATTTCATTTCTTCTGAAGGAAAAATCAATGCACAAATATAAAATGTCAGTCAGCCTCCTCCTGAGATCTTTTATAAAGACTTTACTTTTTTCTTCAGATACATGATTAAGAGACTGCCCTCTGTCCTTAGTATATATAATACACTAAAAGCCTTGAATTCAATTCTTTAATCATCAATGCTTAAAGGAAACAGCCCATTCTGAGTTCTCTATATAGGTTATCAGCTGTACCTTTAAAAATGACTTTCTATTTTAGCAACTGAATTTCCAAAAAGTATTATCATGAACATAAGATCTAGCTGAGAGAAGCTCTTACCCAGTTGGATCTGAATAAATTAGTTCCCTAGTCATAAAAGTCCTCAATTTCTCATCAAGTTTGACTTAAATATTTAACCAGAAACAAAGAATCAACTTACAGTCAAACCAAGTGCCTCTATATCAATCTTCCAAAGAATTTAAGACTGAAATCTAAACTTATCCAGCTCATTTATATCACAAAACAACCAGGCCCTGTAAACTATGATTTTCTATACCAAAGAAGCTTAATAGAATTCTATACAGACAATCCAAAGTTCATCATGTCACTAGCCAGAAAGAAAATTTTAGTGTGTTAGGTGACCTTCCATAAAACCTGGTTTCTATCATAATTTTAAAGTATATTTAAGAATTATAATGTCACTCGACTCAGAAAAAAACTTCCAAACTTAGATGTCATGTTTAGGAGCTTAATTTATTTTTAATATATATATTTTAAAGATTTTTTTACAATGTTTGTTTATTTTTGAGAGAAGGAGTGTGTGAGTGGGGGAAGTGCAGAGAGGGACAGGGACAGGGAATCCGAAGTGGGCTCCACAATGACACCACAGAGTTGGAAGCGGGTCTCGAACTCATGAACCTTGAGATCATGACCTAAGCCGAAGTTGAACACTCAACCAAGTCATTCAGGTGCCCTTATTTTTAATACTTTAAAGTATAGATTTCAGTTCCTATTTTCTGTCAACTACTGTAGTCAAGAGAGTATATTCAGAAGAGAATTTTTCAAACCATAGTAAACAAACATTGCTAACATTGATAAAATTTTGGCTCAGATTAGATGAGACTGAAGTTGCTTATTTATTATTATTCTATTGCAGGATTAGGAAACATGAGCAGAGCTTGAAGACAAAAGCTTTCCAGAGAATAAAATCCTGAATAAAATCAGGTAGGCAATGTGAAACTGCCACTTCCCAGTACATTCTTATTGATGGAGAAATGTGTTCATTCTCAAATTTATTAGAAGTTTCCACTTTTGTCACAAGTTAAATTACTTTTCCTAAAAATATTTTTTAAGGTCCATATAGAAAGACATCCTTGGTGTTTCTTACCATACGAAATTTTATTCTTAAACTGGCAAACTTGGTTCTTCTACTGTTATCATTAGTTTAGATAAACACTCTCAAATGCTTGCTCTCCCTGTCAGATTGCATTTCTTAAATACACTGGATTAAATGAAGCCTGATAAACCCTTCAGATTTTAATTTTTAAAATGCTTATACCCATGAAAGAACCATTATGAAGGGTGACCCCTAAGGAAATATTTTCATCATGATACATCCTTAGTTCCCATCAAGCTTCTGCAAAATAGCAATCTAATACTTTAATCATTGTAAGAAGAGTTTCTTTTTTAAAAAATTTATTTAAATTCAAGTTAGTTAACATACACTGTAGTACTGGTTTTAGGAGTAGAACCCAGTGATTCATCACTTATATATAATACCCAGTGTTCATCTGAACAAGTACCTTCCTTAATGCCCATCACCCATTGAGCCTTTTCCCCCACCAACCTCCCCTTCAGTAATACTCTGTTTTCTGTATTTAAGAGTCTCTTATGGTTTGTCTCTTTCTCACTTTTTATCTTATTTTTCCTTCCCTTCCTCTAAGTTCATCTCTTTTGTTTGCAAGAAGATGATGCTCTTCAGCTTTCAACCTGGCTCTTCTTATTCCACTTCTGATAACTGAGTCTCAAGTAAAACCTCCTCAGTTATACAATCTAAGGTTTTTTGTACAGTCAAGCTTATTCTTCACAAGCAACGAAATTTTGGTCAAAGGTGTTAATATGTTATTTACAGTCCTTGACATTTGCTTCTTTTAGAAATTTCATTAAGTCTTCTAACCATGTTTACAGGAAAGTTCATAAGTCTCAAATCATGGATTATGCTAATTCAGTTTGAAACTGCTCTTATATCAGGTCACATGTGTAAACTTGTGATATTTATCCTTATTTACTTTTCCTGCTGATGTAAAGAAAGGTAGGCAAGTGAGAAACAGCTACTATGTCCCTGTCAAGAACATCGTTTGGAAACTAGATAGGTTCAGAGCAGTAATACAGCATCATTTTTTAAAGCATTAACTATGCTTAGTTAAAGCTGAATGACCTTGATCACTTTATTTAAGCTTCTTATTATCTAATTTACTATTTTTAAGTGTCAATAATTATAGCACCTAGTTTATAAATGTTATGGACTGAATTATGTTCCTCCACATTTCCTATATTGAAGCCCTAACACCCAATGTGATGGGTATTTAAAGATGGAACCTCTTGAATGGTAATTAGGTTTAGATGAGGTTATGACAGTGGGGCCCTCATTATGGTACCAGTGCCCTTATAAGAAGGGACACCAGAGAGCCTGCTCTCTCTGAGAGGGCACAACTGAGGAAAGACCATGTGAGACAATGGGATGGCAGCCTTCTATAAGCCAGGAAGAAAGCCATCACAAGAACCATGCTAGCCAGCATCCTGACTTCAGGATCCAACCCAGAACTCTGCAAAAGTAAATTATAAATTTCTGTTGCTTAAGCCATCCAGGCTATTGTGTTCTGTTATGGCAGCCTGAGCTAAGACAACAAGATTGTCATTATATAGAGAGTATACAGAAAATGACTCAGTATAGAATGTTTCGAACAGTGCCTGGCACATATTAAGATCTCTATAGGTTTTGAAAATTACTTTTATTTGGGTCTAGACTCACAATTATGATAAAATGTTAGAATATTGAGGGTACTAAAAGACTACCCAGTTCAACTGTACTTCCTTGCCACAATTTCCAGTAACTGCTTTCCCCAAGTGGCTTACCCTATGTTACACAATTCAATGTTAGCAGCACACCCAGCTCTCCCAACCTTTATCACATTATTTAGGAAGCAGCATTCGAGGTGCAATTTTAGAGTCATGATATTTAGAAAAGCAACAGTAACCATATTTTTACTAAGCTCATTTTATTCTTCTAATAAAATCTGTCCCATTACTTTCATTGTAATGATCACATTGGGCAAAATCCTCTCTCTTTCTCTCTGTGTACACATACATACACACATATATACACACACACACTCTCGCTCTGTCTCTCTTTCTCTCTCTCTCTCTTTCTCTCTCTCTCTCTCTCTCTCTCTCTCCCTCCCTCTCCCTCTCAGAACAGAACTCAAAGAAGTAAAATAAAAATAAAGACATACTTATTTGGGTAATAAGACATATTTAGTCTCTAGAAACAAAATTGTTTCTTGGGGGCTACTTCCATGGGAACCTGCAAAGCACCTGCCCCAGGTACTAGTGGAAATTTTAATAGTAGTTTTTAATTGAGTCTATGGAGAATGTGTCCAAGGCAAAAATATTTTATATAGTTCTTAATGCCTCTGGGTGTACCCAGAAATGAATCGTTGCTGTTTCAAGCTAGTCACTACCTACAGCTAATGACAGACTCATTTCAGGGAATTCTTTTAGAATTTTATTTACTAAAGAGAGTTTGGTTAACTTTTGTTTCCTCAGAAATTATGGAATATATTAAGTTGTGCATTGCTTTGAGAGATCTTTTTTCTTTATTTTCCTATTTCCAGCCATCAATTACTTTATCATGACACCCCGAGAATATTCTTCCAAATTCAGTTTCCTTCTCCTTCAATCTCAGACATGATATAAAGTAGTATTAAGGACACAGATATTTGCATTTAGGTCTACTCATTCAAACCCCAACTCTTTCACTTTAGAGCTAAATTAGTTGGGGGTGATTACTAAGCTTTTAAAGTCTGATTTGAACTTTCATTCAGCGACTTCTCACGGATTAAAAAATACAATTCCAATTGTCCTTCCAGTTATTCATTTCCATTACATGTAACCTGCCCTTTACTATGTAATCTTACATCTGTACCAAACTAAGTATGGACCTCTTTTCCATGTTTGAGTTAATTCCACTTCAGCTTTCATTCGTGTAATTTTCCCTATCTGCTATGTGAATTTTTCCCCTTCTTTTAGGTCCTCTCAGTATTAGTTCGTTTTTATTCCTAAATTTAAAAAAATTAAAAGAATTTTTTTAGAGACACGTTAAATTTACAGCAAAATTAGTTGCAAAGTATAGACCATTTTTTTTTTCCATGAAAACTCCAAACTTTATGAGTTGCATAGATCTGGTTGATTTCATAGAGCCCTTACTTGTGTTATTACTCATTATGTTGCCTAATCTGTCACCACTCTGTACCGCACTTAACTATAATGTACAGAGCAGTTTAAGTTAGCATTATTTCAGCAGTACTTCAGTGGGTCTCTCATGATCACAGAAAACATGGGAGGTTGGAGAAGAAATCCGTTTCCCCTGCATATCTCTCAAGGCACACAGTAGTTTTCCAAGAAATGAATGGAAGAATGAGCTCTGCTGAGTACGTTATCCAATTTGTTTAATGTGGCAGACATTACCTTTGCCCTGCTGTAACCTGTTCTCATCTCCTTCTAGCCATATGGTAAGACTATACAGTCTCACCTTGCTGAAGTTCAGTATGGCCATATCACATGCTCTGACCAACGAATGTGAACATTAATACGCCAGTTCTCTATCCTTTTCTCTTCCTCTGCCACTGCAATCATGTAAGCATTGTTGATATGTATGTTCGATGCTACATGTGTTTAAAGAGGGCAAGTGCATGCACAGTTTCCTAGACTCAGAAGGATTTCACATGAGAAAGGCATAAACTTTTCACTTTAAGTCATTGAGATTAATGCTATAGAGTTGGTTTTTACTGCAGTATAACTTACTCTGTTCTGACTCATATAAATCTAGCTGAACAAATAAAAATGAATCTATTTTACCTACTACTCGTTGCCTCTCTAAATAATGAGCTGATTGCATTTATTTTCACCTTACTTACTAATTTCTTAAGATTCATTTATAGTTTACTGTATTCATGGAACTGCACAAGCTGCTGGTGAATGAAAAAAAATAAACTGATTAGTTATGGTCCTAATCTGATGTAACTGGCATTCTTGTATAAAAGACCACAAAAAAAAAACACAAAAAAAAACAGAAAACAAAAATAATTTGGGGAAGCTGTGTGGCTCAGTTGGTCAAGTGTCCAACTTTGACTCAAGTCATGATCTCCTGGTTTGTGAGTTCAAGCCCCGTGTTGGTCAGAGCCTGGAACCTACTTTGTGCTCTGTCTGTCTCTCTCTCAAAAATGAACATTAAAAAAGAAAGAAAGAAAACAAAAATAATTCAACAAGCGCAACAGGTAGAGTGTTGTAAGAACTATAAAGGAAATAACTAGGAGTCTAATAAAAAGCAACACAGAATTTACTTTAGATAAGCTAGTCAGAAAAATTTCCTTAATGTGCCAAGAGTTCATTTGAGCCCTAAAGGCTGAGGGGGAAGGAATGCCATGAGAAGTTCTGAGGGCAAAAGCACAGGTAACCACGTGTGCTAGTACCCTAAGATAAGGGAGAACTTTGCCGTTAAGAGAAACTGAAAAATCAGTGTGGCTGTAGTCAAGTAACCAGGTTTCCAGATAACTACTACAATTCTAATTTTATGTTCTCTAAACCACAGTGAGATTCCCAGATTCCCAATGATATGTCTCTGTGGACAGGACATTTAATCTTATCCATGGTGAAAAATTCTCTCGACTGTGACTTCATGGTTGACTGACAAAACATTTTTTGAGAAAACTCAGAAAACAAGGGAAGGACATAAAATACAAAGCTATTTACACATAAATTTATAGAAAGCCTTGACCTGAAGGAAAGAAGAGAGCAACATTATTCCACAGAGAAAGTGGTTGAGTTGTCCTGCTTGACATTTATAGTCACAGTCAGGTGGATTTTTCCCACATGATGGTGAACTCACTCCAATGTAAAGAAATTGAAAAAAGTTCAAGCCTAAATCATACCTGTCAGAAGAAACAGAAATTTTTGGTCGCTCAGTCAGTTGGGCACCCGACTTCAGCTCAGGTCATGATCTCACAGTTCGTGAGTTTGAGCCCAGTGTCAGGCTTTCCACTATCAGCCAGAGACTGATTCAGATCCTGTCTCCCTCTCTCTTTGCCCTTTCTCAACTCATGCTCTCTCTCTCTCTCACTCACTCGCTCTCTCAAAAATAAACATTAAAAAAAATTAAAAACCACATTGGTTAAATCCCCTTTACATATTCTCAGAAAATTCTTCCACATTGATGATTTAGGAGTAAAAATGTACAAGTTTAGCATTTTATTACAATGATACACCAGGTTGAATGTAATTAACACAGTGACCTTGAAGAATATGTGAAAATAACATGTGGCTTTTCTGATAGTAATCAAGATTACTTAAAAATCTATATAGATGCCTTGACATTTTAGTTTTTCTTTGACTATCTTATGGCATTTAGATATGTCACAGGCATTTATATATGTTGCTCTTCATGATCTATTTTATTAATAAAAAAGAGGGATATTGGAAAACAGTGTGGACAAAATGTGATTGGGTTTTTTTTCCTTGAATTTGCCTTTTTTCAATTCGATTTGATCTTTCTCTTTCTCATTCTTTTGTTCATGACGCACACATTGTTCTTTGACCAGCCTTCCAGATTACCATAGTAGCCAAATCACACAAAGGATGTTGAAATGATGCTCCTTAAGTTCAAAACAAATATTTATTTAACATCAAAAGCTACAAAACTGGATCATTCATTCATTTGTCCCTTTTAATATGTATTACAAGTTTAGTAATTATTTTAGGTATTGTAGATTACTCTGTCTATGTTCAATTAATATCTTAGACTATGTCTCAAATTCATATTACTGTATATACAACAGAATAAAAAATCCAAAATACTATGGATGGCTAGACAAATACATAAAATTTACACACATTCAAAGTTTGCCTGTTTCTTCGGTGTGTGTATATATATTTTTGAAAGAACCTATCTATGACTGAAAGGAAAAAGAAAGAGCAACCATGTAATGGAATATTTGACCCCACCTGTTCATTTTCTTTTTTTAAACTTTTGATGTTTCCCAAAGCATTATTATCTTTATGCCATTGAATTTATCAACTAAGTTTTTACCAAATGTCCTAACAATACCTTAAAGGCACAACTCAAACCCCTTTAACGACAAGCTGTTATCACTGAATGAGGGTAGGGAAAAAAAAGTGTTCAAATCCAATCCCAACAAGGTAGGCTTAAATGCTCCTCTCTTCTGAGGATGAGGGAAGATGAAATCTGTTTACAGACCTAAGTTATCAGAATTTCCTTGTCTATGATTTTACTCATTCTATTTTGGAATCAGGGCTTTTATGAGGCCAATTCAATATCTGGATAAGAAAACATGACAACATAAGGATTGTGGGAAAATGACAGAGTAGGAAACACCAGGAATGTGTCTGTCTCCCCACCTAGACAATAACTGTACAAACAGAATCAGTCTGATGTAACTAGTTTAGAACTCTGTTCTAAACCTTTGTTGAAGGCTTACAATTTAACAGAGAAAGGCTTAGATGGTAAACTCTAGTTAATTTCAGTCGATTTCCGCTCTTAGCATCCTAGTAGCTACCCATCCCCCAGACCACAGCCCCTTGGCAGAGAGCTATGCATGAATTCTAGGAGCAGTCTGTATATGGCTTTGGGGTGCCAACATGGACAAATAGGACTTTTCCTTTAAATATTAGATATGTGTTCTCTGATCGCTCATTGCTGCTTCTGATCTGAGGTTTAGGCAGCCACTGTTGTTGCACCTCCACACATTGTTGGAAGTGAATTCCAGGAAATTTAAAGGGTCTATGCTCTTTCCTCCATTTTCTATATGTGTGTGTGTGTGTGTGTGTGTGTGTGTGTGTGTGTATCCATCCCTTTTGGGAGCCAGACATTAAAGACCAGGACATTTAAAAGCAAGTTCATATACTGAGAAATTTGGAAAGCCATCATGCATGCCCACAGATAGATGCAGGCTCATGGAAGACTTAAGAAGACATTAAATTTATAACTCATACTTTTCCTTGGCTTAGAGATAGTCCACAACAATAAGGAATGAAAGGAGGGAGGGAGGGAGGGAAGAAAGAAGGGAAGAAGGAAGTAAGAAAGGAAGGAAGGAAGGAAAGAAAAGGAAGAGGACAAACAATAAACCAAAAAAATCTCCCCAAAATGGCAAACCCTGGGGAAGGGGTAGAATATTATCAATGTAGTTAAACACATAATTTATTACATTCAAATGCCTAGGTTTTAACAAAAAAAGTCACAAGTAATACAAAGAAAAAAAAATATATGGCCCATTCAAAGGGAAAAAAATAAGTCAACAGGAATTGTTCCTGAAAAAGACCTGATGGTAGACCCACCATGCAATTGCTTTAAAGATGCTCCAAGAACTAAAGGAAACTATGGAGAAAGTCAAGAATAATGTATGAACAAAATGGAACCATCAGTGAAGAGGTAGAAAATGTATGAAGAAACCAAAAAGATACTCTGGAAAGGAAAAAAAAAAACCAATAACTGAAATGAAAATTGTTACCACAGAAACTAAATGGCAGATTAGATCAAGCAGAATAAAGAATTGATGAACTGAAAGAGCAATAGAAATCATCATGATTGAGGAACATAAACAAAAAGTAATGAAGAAATGTTAACAGAGCCGAAGGGACCAGTGGGACACCATCAGGCACATCAACATATACATTGTGATAGACCCAGAAGGAGAAGAGAGAGGGGAAGGAGCAGAGACACTATTTAGAGAAATAATGACTGAAAACTCCCCCGATATGATGAATGGCATGAATATTCAAGAAACTCAAGAAACTCTAAGTAAAATGATCTCAGAGACCTACACCAAAACACAGTATAATCAAACTGGAAAGACAAAGGAGAACTCTTATAAGCAGTGACAGAGAAGGGACTTGTCACAAATAAAGGAATCCTTAACAAGATTAGCAGATTTCTCATCCAAACCTTTGAATGCCAGAAGTCAGTGGGCTGATATATTCAAAGTGCTTCAAGGATATTCCACTCCCTCCTGGCTTCCATGGCTTCTGATGGAAGCCAGGCATTAGTTGACTCGTTGATCTCCCTCATGCAGTGTCCTTGGGGATTTTTGTTTGTTTCCTTCCTTGCTTATAATAGTTTTGCTTATTTGTTGTTTGCTTTTGCTGCTCTCAATGTATGGTCTTTAATTTTAGCTTTCAGCAGTTTCATTATATTTGCCTCAGCATAAAGCATACACCATTTGTGTTTATTTTCCTTGATATTTGTTAAGCATCTTTTATCAGTACTTTTTTCCCCATTAACTCTGGAAAATATTAAACCATTAGTCTTCAAATATTTGTTCTGCTAGAATCAATCTTTCTCTCTCCTATATTTCAGTTATACACCTATTGAAATATTTGACATTATCTAATAGCTTTCAGCTTCATGTTTTTTAATTTTGTTTTTTCTGTTCCTCATCTTGGATAATTTCTACTATTCTATCTTCAGATTCAAGTACTTTTTCTTTGTCATCTCCATTTGGCTGTTCATCCAGTAAATTTTCTTCAATTTCAGATAAGATTTTTATTTGTTTGATAGGGTTTTTCTTTATTTTTCTTTCACAATGAGCATATTTTCTCATATTTCACTTAAGACAATTATAAAAGCTGCTTTAAGACCTTTGCTTGTTCTTTTTAATATCTGGTTCATCTCAGGGTTAAATTTGGTTTGGTTTATTATCTTTTGAGAGTATGTTTTCTTTTGTTTTTTGTTTTGCTTCTTTGTATGTTGTGTACTTTTGGTTTATAACCTGGACATTATGTATGTTAAGAGGTAGAGATTCTGGATTCTGTTATTTTTCTTTTATGAGTTTAGTTTTATTTTTTTCCAAAAATTATATTGGCTGGACTTGAACTATTCACACTATTTCATGGGCAACAATTCTGGTTTCAGCTGAGGTCTTTTGTTTTTAGCTGCAATTCTTTGTATCTATTTCACAAATTGCTGACATGGGAGTCAGATAGAGATGTGCATAAAATAGAATTGGTGATCTCCCTAGTTCCCCTTCTGGAATTCTGTCACCCCCTTCATTTGTCATAGTTTCCACCAGGGTCCTGCCACTGTCCATTATACTCACTGTGCTTAGTTCCACCTTAAAACTATAAAGAGTAGAAAATTTTTTTTAGTTTCTCAACTCCCCTATACCACGTACACTTCCTCCATCAGTGTCTATCTTCTCTATTCACTACTCATGGCCTTCAAAATTTTCTTTTTGCACCATGTCCAGGCTTTTCATTGTCCCTGTTTTGGAAGAGCCTTATGTAGCAAGTAGTCCATTATTCATATGGTCAGCAATTCTATGTTAGACTATTTTTAAAGAAAGAAAACATTGCAGATCTAAGTAAAGACCTCTGAATAATACTCCTCAATAATATTCTTTTTTACTGCTTCCTAATTTATTTTTGTTGTTGTTATATATGTCATAATAAATGCAGTCATATACATAAACTTATATGTAGGTATATATGCATAAAAGGATATAGATTTTAGGGGCACCTAGGTGGCTCAGTCAGTTGAGTGCCTGCCTTCAGCTCAGGTCATGATCTCACGATTCATGAGTTTGAGTCCCGTGTCGGACTCTGTGCTGACAACTCAGAGCCCAGAGCCTACTTCAGATTCTGGGTCTCCTTCTCTCTCTACCCCTCCCCCACTCACACTCTATCTCTTTCTCAAAAATAAACATTAAAAAAGAATTTTAAAAAATATATATAAATTTTGTGTGTTACATACATATTATACTGCGTTTACATTCACCTTTTTTACTCGATGTTGTTTTGAGACATGCATCTGGGTAGTTCTAGTTTATTATAATAGGTATATTATATATTCCCTTGTGTAAGTATTTTATAAATGTATTTTTTTCCGTTGATAAGCATTGATATATTTACATCTTCCTTTTAAAAAAATACAAATTTTTGTGGTGACTAGGTGGCTCAATTGGTTAAGCATCTGACTCTAGCTCAGGTCATGATCTCACAGTTAATGAATTCAAGTCCCAGGCCAGGCTCTGTGCTAACAGTTTGGAGCCTGGAGCCTGCTTTGGATTCTGTGTCTCCCTCTCCCTCTGCCCCTTCCACACTTACACTCTGTCTCTTTCTCTCTCTCAAAAAAAAAACAACAATTTTTAATACAAATTTTTTTTAGTCATCATCCTCCAGAGAAACAGAATTAATAGTGTGTGTGTATGTATCTATCCATCCATCCATCCATCCTATAGCAGGATTGATCTTCTAGATATACACACATAAACACACATACATACATTTCATACACACAAATACACACATGGTTCTAGTTTAAGTCCCAGCCCAAGGAAAGGAGACACTAATGTCCTAGCTCAAAGATGCAGAGAGAATGTGAATTCCCCCTTTCTAGCCTTTTTGCTTAATTCAAGCACTCAATAGATTGGATGATATGCCCTCCTACAATAGGGAGAATTACTTGCTTTACTCAATCAACTGATGCAAAGGCTAATCTCATTCTGAAACACCCTCACAGACCACACCCAGAAATGATATTTAGTAAACTATCCGGGCACCATATGGTCAATTTGACACATAAACTAACCACCACACCAACAGTACTAGAATATTCTTGTACTTGTCTTCTTATGCATACATATTAGTTATTGACTAGGAATATACTTTCAAATAGAATTACCATGTGAATGTGTATGTCCATCTTCAGCTTTAGTAAATATTTCGAAATTACTATTTAACATAGTTAACTTACACTCTCATCAATACCAGATGAGAGTTTTATCTGGTTGTTACACAAACTTGGCAGTCTTTTAGTTTTTACTTTTCTGCTGGCTTATAGGAGTGGGAGGAGGACCACAGTTTTTTTTTTTCTGGGATGTTTATCTGCATAGGGGAGTTACTGCCTAAAAGTCTTCTGCACTGCTAGGCTGCCCTTTTCATACTCCTTAGCTAGAGAGAGCAGAATTTTTACAGGGCTTTTTAAAAATCTGTCTGTAGCCATTGGCATTTCTAGGTTGAAAGCTTCTTCATCACCCTAAGTTATATTAGGGAAAAAGAAAACTTCAGAAACACACTACCATATGGTTCATCAAGTCCCAAGTTCCAAGCTACTTATCTTCTTCTCTACTTTCAGAGTTTTTACACGTGTGTTTTGGGGGCACCTGGGTGGCTCAGTTGGTTGAGCGTCTGACTCCGGCTCAGGTGATGATCTCGCGGTTCCTGAGTTCGAGCCCCGCGTCGGGCTCTATGCTGACAGCTCACAGCCTGGCACCTGCTTCAGATTCTGTGTCTCCTTCTGTCTCTGCCCCTTCCCTGCTCATGTTCTCTGTCCGTCTCTCAAAAGTGAATAAACGTAAAAGAAAAAATTTTAATGTTTTTGTCTATCATTTCCAGTATTTTGAGCTATATTTACTGAAATAAATAGGGAGACATGCATGCACTCCACTGTGTTCTTTCACATGAACTTTAAAATTGGTTATGTTTTGCAAAAAATCCAATTGTAGTTTTGACTGAAATCACTTTGAAGTATTGATTTAAAGAGTTTTACTTTTACGTTCTCAACGTGCTTTATAATTTGCTCCATTAAGGTTCTTGTACATATTTTGTTAGATATAATCCTTCCTACTTTTTACTCTTTTTTTTCTTGGTGGTTATTTTTTTTCTAATCGGTTCTTTCTGGTTTATAGGAACACTGATGACTTTTGTAAATATATCTCGTTTCTTGCAACCTTGTTGAACTCCCTGATGCTAAAGTTGATTTGTAAATCTCTTGGAGTTGCTATGTGGATTATCATATAATCTGCAAATAAGGAATACTTTGTGCCTTCTTTTTCACTTTCTTTTTTTTAATCTTATTTTCCAGGATACCCAGTAGTTGATTTGAGGACATCTTTACCTTATGCTTGATTTAAAAGGCCACTTTTTTATTGCTTTATAATAAATGCCTTTAATTATTACAGCTTACTTTTCTTTCTCTTAGTATTAATACATGATATTGTACTACACACATATAGAAACATTTAAAAGTCATTTAAAGAAAAACAATTTATGTTACAGTCAATGTAATGAAGGTCACCTAAAGGCACGTTATCATAAAATCAGTCTATCACTTTACAGAATAAAGAAATCTAAATTAATTTTAGCTCTAGTCTGATTTTTACCTTGAGGCAAGTGATCAAAATCAGCACTCTTTACATGTAATTACCAGAACTATTATCAGATAGACCAGACAAACTAAATGTTGGTAAATATGGTAGGTCAATATTAATCATCTTCTTGTACTCTTATGTATATAGACTATATAGCTTTGTTTACAACATTCATATGTACACCTCAAATAAAATTTATTTTTTTTATGTTGTAAGACATTATTGTCTGTAGTTTTTATAACAGAGTGAGTATCAACCTGTTTCAATTCATCTCTACTTAACCCATATAGCAGTTGGGGTCTTCTTGACCTTGAGATTGTGGTAGAAACTATTCAGATAGAGAAATTCAATATCTGAGAACTTCACAAGATTTCTGCTAATCTCTGGTGGTAAAGCATGATTCAGCAGTTCAGTTTCTTCATCTTCACTTGATATTATGTTCTCCCACCAGTCAAATTAGCATAAACCTCAGTCTTTAAGCTTGATTAGACAGGAAGATTCATTACACCAAGAATTCCATAAATTAGTTTATGAATTCAGATGGTCACATATATCACACTTAATTCTATTGATATGTAGCCCTGACAACTATTTTCCCTCTATTATCACCCCTCATTCCATGCAAGTTGGTGCATCTACACCAAGATTTGTCTATGTCGCAGCACTTTCCCTGTTTTATACTTAATCTTTAAAAAAAAAAAAAACGAAACTGTCTCCCTTCACTCATATAAAACACGCATCACTTTGTAAAAATCAGAAATTGTTTCCACATTCACAGAGAGTATTTATAAACTACTTACACATGCATCTTCCATCAGTTCCCTTGAACCAATTCATTTTTGTGGTAATTTCATATTCACGTTCTTAAAGTTGCTTAGTGCTACTAGAATTAAACCTTTTTGACTTCCATAAAACTTTATCGCATCCAAAGAATGTGATTCATTAAAACCTCACTGTAAATCATATTTTCCGAACACTAACCAAGAGAAGAACATGGCAGAAAATCAATAGTGTATGCAGCTTGATGCCTTTTCATATATTGATTTACATGTCATTTGTCTGCAATTATTGTTTAAATACAATTCACTCTTTGCTAATAGGATACTATTAACTCTATTGGATACAAGGATCAAACTTCCATGAAAATAATTTAAACCTAAGCCAAGTTTATTGTTGTTTTCGCTTGGAATATTAAGGAGTATTTTAATACAAATGGAACACATACATACTTGAACATTGCAGTCATATGTCTTGAACTCTACAATTCATCTGAGATCTTCTTATGTAGAATATTGAGTAACCCTTACCAATGACAAGAAGAAGGGAATTTCGATGGCCTGAAGACCCATACTTAGGCAGCTTCTGCCCATTGCATTGTTTGTGCATAGGATTACTATAACAAAAATGCTAAATATGATTTCCTACACTGAAAATCAAAAATTTCAGCTGTCTTATTTAAAAGAAATTAAAGAGGAATCTCAAACCAAAGCACAGATCCCTTCCACCATAATTTCTGCCCTTGAATAACCTCACATGGGACAGAGATGCTTATTCATTTTGCTTCATTCTGTATCTTCAAACTGGAAGCAGTAATCAGATGCAATTATTGGAAGCCCTGAATTCATCATTCCTACCCAAGGAAATGGCCTAGGGTCAGTGCTTCCAATTAAGCTGGGTTGCCCAGAAATGGACACACTGATTTAAACACAGCTATGCTTGGTTCTATCCCAAAGCCCCCAGAGATGCCTGGAGGAGAAGCTGAATCTCCCTATCAAGTAGCTTTCAGTTCTGTCACTAGTTACAGAATTAAATAGAAGGCTGAATCTGGAAAAGAAGGGTTTTTTTTCCCTGTTTTAATATGGTCCATTCTTAAATCACTCTGACATTAATATGAAAATTCCATAGGCACACTTGCATGTCCTCATTAAAAGGTAGAAATTAAAGAAGTGACAGAGTAATCACTATACCAACTACAGAGGAAATGCCCACAGGAATAACAGACTTAGTCCCCATTTTAAGTAGTTCAGTCTGAAAAATTCAGAATGCAAATTCCTTTTAGGAAACGGCTATCAAAAGCATGCTAACTCACAGTCAACACATCCCATGCTGTTTTGATCAATTGAAATTATTCTTCTTAAATTTGTTCTTTTCAAACCATTTGCTGCAGAATTCTTCTCTTTGACAATCTTACAAGAGAGTCAATATATAAGAGAACATCAAAATAAAATTACATTGCTTTACCTACTGTTGGGTGGAAAGTAGAGTCATAGCTGTTCCCTGTCTCCATACTGACACCCCCTCAACACACACACACACACACACACACACACACACACACACACCTGTTCAAGGTACTTTATGGAAGTGGGCTTTCAAAGCAACTTCTTGTCACTTTGGACGTAGTACGTAATCTAGAACTGCATAATATAAAACCCACACCAAAAATGCTCATCTCCTTTTTTTTTATTTTCAAAGACATCAATTCTTTCCACATAAAGGATGGAGGCATAAAATGAAAAATGCTCTTAGTCCACAGCATCACAAGTCCCAAATCTTTTTTGAAACCAACCATAAACAATCCTTGCAAGAAGCAAGAGAAGAATGTGTATATTCAAGTAAATATCTGCATGATTTTTAGGACCCACTTTATTAGATTTCTGGTTGTGATGCAAAGCAAAATACTACCTATACACCAATTTTCTGGAGAGAATTCTTAATGGTGAATACGAGGATGAAGAAGTTTAGACAGAGTGATAAGAAATTTATAATGTCCGACTTGTGTAGAAAGAGAGAATGTAAAGGTGTGCCCGCATTCCACAGTGGAGATGTGATTTACTATCTAAAGCCAGAATTTTAAGAGAAAATAGTGCAGGAGAATTTTTCTCTCACATTCCATCACCTCAAGAGCCCTATCTTCTTTTCTCCCTTGGTAAGAGTATCCATCTACCATAGCAAGAGGCACAGAAGAGAGATAGTGAACATTTACTGTGTTTAATGAAATTACATTATGCTACATAGTTGCATTTGTCATCCTCATAAGATAGTAAAAAATCTGTCCTTCTCTGAGAGTGACAACTGTAAAACTATTCCAGGTAGAGTAAACGTTTTGAAAATGGAAAGTAATGACAAACCTAGAAAACATCCAAAAAGGGGAAGATTCATGAAGCAGTATGCAATTTTTGTTTTGGAATAAACTGCATAATCTAGATTTTTCAATTTTAAGTAAAAGAAAACCAGCACACTTCAATGTGTCATTTGTCATTTTTTTGAGTGCTTAAAATATGTTTTGCAATATTATCACTAACTAGTAACATTTAAAATAAGGATCCAGAAATAGCCATTGGAAACATCTGCTGAAGATATGGAGGTGGGTAGGAAAAGTATAATGCACTGTAGAGGCCATTCTGAAATTCAATTCAACTGTGTACTCAGCTATGCACAAGATGCTGCTGAGAGAGCTGAAGAGGCTTAGTTTTTATGCATGTGAAGTAATTTAGGAACTAAGACAGTGTATGTATTATGGCAGTAATGATCAGAAGAGCTGTGAGAACAAAAAAAAAATCCAAAAGAATAATAGACATCTGAGAAGGCTTCATGGAGAAGGAGGAACTTAAACTAACTCACCTACATGAGAAGATAAGTGGAATTTCAATTAGCAAGTAGGAGGAAGGTAAGAATGAATTCTATCCAGGAGAATACCCAAAGAGGAAGAAATTACTATTGCCTCTTTGGGGTGCAAGATTGGCCAGGATAGGGAATAATAGATAAGGCATACTTCAGCGTGTGAGGAGATATCAGATCTGAGTATGAGCTGTTATAGATAGTATTACACATTAGGTAAGTAGTTTAAAGGATTTATACCTAACATCAACAACTATAATAACCTCATGGAACTGACTGTCTTAAACACTTAACTAGCATTATCCCATGCAATCCAAATAGCAATTCTAGAAAAGTATGTAGTAATATCATCTCCATCTTACATACAAGGAAACTGAAGCTTGAAATAGTTCACTAATATGACTGATATCACAGATACTATTTCATTGCCTGATAATAATTTTATATAATACATATCATTGGTTTCCAAAAATCTTTAGGTAAGGAAAAATAAAAACCATTGCATTGATTATAATCATATATGTATATGAAAGTACTTTGAATGTTGTCTAATGTTAAATGTAGGTGGAAGGAGGGGTAAAATAAATTGTAGAATAATTAATCAGCTGGAGCCATAAGCAAGGAATAGCTCATGAGTGGCACAGGGTTTTATAAACACATCCAGGAGCCTGTACACCATCCACAGGGTAATGGGGGAGTCATTGGAGCTCCAGAGCATCAAATGTGTGCTTAAAAACATACTCTGGTTACAGTAAAGAGACTGGTTTGGTGAAAAAGTGGTGAAGTACCACTTGGCTAGCTATAGAAGGAATCCAAGTGTGAGGTAAAGGTGGCCTGACTTCAGAGTCAGAAATAATAGGCCTCGGTGATTGAGTTGGAGACTTGGACAATGGGAGAAGAGTAATTCTACTTACAGGGCCATAAACGGATGGGGATAAATGAGGAGTTCCATTTGGGACTTAATGAGTTTGAAATGCTTTTGTGGTATTCAAGTAGCAATGTCCAATAGTTGGAGATGAGGATCTGATACTCAGAATCAAGGGTGGCCTGGATATCAAAATGTGTGATTAGTCAAAGCCATGTGAATAAACAAGATGATTATTCAGGGTGAGTATACAGAGAAAGAAAGGAAAGAGAATTATGACAGAACCCTGAAGAATAACAGCCTTTCAATTATTAAGGAAGAAGAAACTGTGGAAGGGAATAAGAAAAAAAATAACTCTACAGGGGAAACTCCAAGGAGTATTTGGAGTATTTGAACCTGAGGAAAGGAATGTTTCCAAGATGAAAGTGTGATCACTTGTATCAGATGCTGAGGAAAACTCCAGTTACATAATGGAGACAAGTGACCATTGAGCCAGTAACTGAAGATGTTACTGGTTATGCATCCTGAATGGATCAGAGGCCAAATTATAGTGGATTGAGTGGTTAATTAAAAAAAAAAAAAAAAGCCAATGTGTGGATTGGTGATTTCCAAAGATCAGCCCTGATGCCTTATCAAGTTTCCAAAGATCAGAGGCAAATCCAGAAAACAAAAACAAACAAACAAAACAAAACAAAAAAATTACAGTTTGTTTGGTTAATGAAGATAAATTATCCTATAAAATGGTTAAGCTGGGATAATATCCTTCTCATTTTTTAGTGCTAAGAATATGTTTATTTAAAATAAAAACAATAGCGATAGAAGGTAATAGTTGTTTTCAAATATCATTGCTAGTTAAATCTATACAGTATCCCAAATTCCTCAACCTACTGTTGACTGTTAACTCTTACTGTCTGATTCTAAAGAAGGGACGTCCCAAAGAATATTCCTGATGGACCGAGGGGAGGCAGAAAAAAGGGGAATGTTGCTTTTCTGGCACAGGCACTTACTTCTAAGTACAGAGTGCAGTTCTGAAGGGGCAGGAGAGAAGTACTTGCATTTTGTCTTTGGCAGTTTCATTATGTTGTCAATTATTACAGTGCAATGTTCTAATAGGAATTTCATCATGCATTCAAATTGGAGAGAGGATTCATTTAGCCGCCACAACAAATTGAGCTCAGCAGGCTTCATTTCAGGAACTTCTGCGGTGTCAAGTGGTCAGTCCTTCAGTTTTAATTTCTAAATATATGAGATGCAAATTGCATGATCTTTTCTCCTCTGATAGTCAAAGCAAATGGCTCCAATTACATCCTAACATACCCTTAACTGGGAAGTAAATAACATTATCAGCTTGGGATGTGGTAGGATGAATCACAAAGAAAAGATTAATTATCTTGTAAAGGTATTGTATTATCTTAATTGTTCACATCACTCAAGCTTTTCTAATTAGAAAAGTAAATACCAGCCTAGGCAGGTTTTGCCCTTGCACAGTGAAAAAAAGGCTAAACATTTACATGAATTATACCTTTTCAAATATTTAAACTTGATAAGGCCAACCATCAGTTTGCACCAGTTTTACTGTCATCCAAATTCACAAAGGTCAATTGCAGTTCTTTTATAAAAAGTTAAAGAATAACAGTCTCCTATTAAATAACATAAATATTCCAGTGCATTGATTGCTCCTAGCAAGCCTACCAGCCCACACCCCTATACTCTACGATTGTTTAGTGGTTTCCAAATTCTAAGATGCTTTCTCTATCAAATCTATTCCCTGTGTCCTTTTAGCCCAGTGGTGCATTCGAAAACACTGGTAGATTATGCACAAGCCCTCTCTTTTCTTCCTTCAAGCAGCAGCTATCATTTCTCATACAGAACATTTCCCATTCCATCTCCCTGATTAATGCTTTGTCCCTGGATAAATTTAGTACTGTTAAACAATCAGAATCAGAGCCTATCTCCCAGAGTTCTAGCTTACCTGAGAGAGGTGCATCAGACACTCTCATAAACTGAATCCCACTGTGAGCCATGTTCTCAGGCCACAGAGACATACAGAATGCTCCTAGCATTATGACTATCTTTCTTGATAGAGTATCCAGCATACAGTAGGTACTCTGAAGTGTTGCTCCCTAGACCCGTTTCCTCTGTGTTGGCTTCTGGCCTTCATTTTGAAGCAGTGTGGTCTAGTGTCTGAAGAACAAAGGCCATATGAATCTGCATATGAAACTGATTGTAAAACTAGTTCTATCACCTTGGGCAGAGAGTTATGCCTCTTTCCTCTCCTATAAAGTGAGATAAAAATAATACCAACCCGTTAGGGTGATTTTAAGGGATTAAATGATACCATGCATGGCATACACTTAGCTCAGTGCCAGGCACTTAAGTACTGAGTAGTTGTTGGCTATATTCTATTTTACTACCATAATTTATAGCCTCTCTGCCAAAACTCAGTTTGAAAGTGGTTGCTGAGGTCAAAGTGAAAAATTCTTGTCATTTAAAAAGGTAATCTGAACTTGCCCACATACCAGTTGCTTCTCTAGGTCCTAATTCAGCTGTGTCTCTCTCGTTCTTACATCTTCAAAGTGGGATATTTTCAGAGGTCTGATGGGCTGTAACATACTGTTTCCGTAGCTGGTTTACCAACTCACTGATCTGCAGCATTTCACTTAGGGCTGTTCTCTTTCTGACAGGAAGGCTTGAGGGAGATGATGATCTTAAATGCCAGGAGGATTTCCCATGTGGGCACAGGGGACTAACACTGTGAGCATCTGGGCACGTCATGCAGAGCAGCTTTTGAAGGTTGTGAAACTCCATTTATGTGTTCAGTTAATGAACCCTTGTGCTTGAGCACAATGTACTGTAGAAAGGAAAAGGGGTTAATTCATCAGGAGCTTGATTTGTGGAACCAATTCTTCAGTCTGATTTACATTTACATTAGCAGGACATCTTTAACAGTGAGGGGGCTGTGGCATTGGATGAGATCATGGCTGACATGTAAAATTTTATGGGTATGGTCTCTTTGTATTCTCCATTTGTCTGGGAGCAAAAAACAAATAAACAAGAAAATAGATCCCTATTTGCCCTGACAGATCTGTTCCTCTAATGTGGCCAAGAATTTTTCCCTCTATTTGTCTAAGTCTTCACTTTATCGTTAATGTTAAAATTTCTATCCAACCAAAATCACCCAATAGCCTTCCTTAATCTTCTCTCCTACCCCTTTGCTACTTATGATAAAAGTTAATTTCACTCCTTTGGAAACCAGGAGCAATCTCTTAAGAGCTTTGCTTATTTCTGGCCATTTGTTCATTGTTCACTTTATTTTTTTTTAATTTTTTAATATTTTTTATTTTAGAGACAGAAAAAAAGAGAGAGCATGCAAGTAGAGGAGAGGGGCGGGGTAGGGGGAGAGAGAAAGGGAGAATCTTAAGCAGGCTCAGTGGAGTCCAATGTGGTGCTCGATTCCATGACCCTGGGATCTTGACCTAAACCAAAATCAAGAGTCGGAAGCTCAATCACTGAGCCATCCAGATGCCCCCATGGTTCACTTCAAAATCAGGTCTTAAGTATATGAAGTTAGTACTACCAAACCAGCTATTATGACCCTGAACAAATCACCTAACTTCAGTAAACCTTAGTTTACCCATTAGTAAAATGAGAATAATAATTCATACATCATATGATTGATTTTAGAAATAAACAAAACTCATCTGTATGAAGTCCTTGGTGTGGGTTCCTTAATCAGAGTGCATTATATGTATAGGTCCAACCCTTTGAAATGATGCCAGGGAGAATGGTTCAAGAGACTTAGATTGCTTGAAACATCATTGCAAGACACACACACACACACATACACACACACACACACACACACACACACACACACACACACACACAAAACAAACACATCAAACTTTTCCCAATCTTGAGTTTCTGTTTCCTAAGGTTTCTCTCCTGAAGTCCCAAGCCAGGAGTGGACAAAGTGAGGCAACTTAGAAAAATAGTAGCATGATTCATGCCTCATACTGACTTAGAGTACTGAGAAAAACAGCAATTTATCAGTACCAGGAGTATTCCTCTAGTGTTTAGGCTCAAGTTACCATGTGCATACCTAAGTATTATTTTCTCTTCATGACCTCTGTCTTAACCTGCATTCTAAGTTCTTCAGAACTTTCCCAAAAGGTGGAGCAAAATGTATCTACACCCAAAATTACTGTTTACTCAGTTTGTGTTTTCCTTATTATGATGTCATTTCCATAAGGTGATGTCCTGTTCTCAGGCCGACCAAGAATGGAGTATGCTTCATCTAGCATACTAGTAGTGCCTAGTTCTTCTTAATCAAATTTCCTGTGAGTTCTTGGCTGCACTTATTCTTATTTTGAAAGGAAGCAAACCATTCCCAAGTACTGTCTCTATTCTCTTCACGTTTGTCATCTTCCCCTCCAAAGGACTGGAAGGCTAGGACAGTTTCTTCCAAAACTATTATACTAATTTCTGTAGGTTCAATAGTTAATCATTATATGTCCCTACTCTTTCTGTACTATAAAAGTCCACTGATCAGTACTTCTCACTCAACACTTAGCATAATACATGACACCCAGCATGCTTTCAATAAACGACAGACAATATTACTATTGCCCTTCTGTTGCAGACATTATCCCAGGTATTGTTACTATCAAAGTGAAAACCTCAGTTCTTATTTGCAGACAGTTCATCTTCCTTTGGAATTTGTACTTAAGTCACATTTCCAATAATGACGGTGGCTTTTATGTAAGAACTCTTTTCTTTCCAATGTCCCTTGGATACAATGACAAGCATAACACAATCTGTAGCTAATGCTGTTGGGATGATACTTACAACCTATGATCTAAGCTCCAGCAGTCAAATTTTTTGAGAACTCTACCCATTATTTCTCTCCTTAGCTCAAAGCATGTTAAATATTACTTGCAAATCAAAGAGGTAGCATCCATTATAAGCTTAAACCATCAAACAAGGGAGTCCATGGGGCTGAGGGGCAGGTACCCAGTCATATTGCTGCCAACAGGTCAAATATTTGTTCCACTTTTCTACATGAAGATAACTGTAGCTTAAAATAAATATTAAAGTATTGCAAAGTCAAGTTTTTATATAAGAAATATTCTTTAATGCTTGAAAATGAGCATTACCCACTCAAGATGAACGTCAAATAGCCTAGAAAAGTAAGTATGACTAATTTCACCACACTGAAATGTCCTTGAGAGGGAGGCTCATGTCTGCCTTGCTTATTGTTTTAATCCCATTGTCTAACACAATGCTTGACACAGAATCTAGGCTCAATAAATATTTATGAAACAAATACATTCTTGCTATTAATTTACCACCTAAATGGGACTCCTGGATGATTCAGTTGGTTAAGTGTCCAACTCTTGATTTTGGCTCAGGTCATGATCTTGTGGTTCATGAGTTCGAGCCCCACATCAGGCTCTGTGCTGAGCATGGAGTCTGCTTAGGATTTTCTCTCTCCTCTCTCTCCCTGCTTTCCCCCACTCACTTGCACATGTGTGCACACACACATGCACATTCTCTTTTTCAAAAATAAATAAATGAACATTAAAAAATTTTACTGCCTAGGCAAAAACATGTGGGTAGCAAGAAAATTTAAAAGCAGTAGGAAATTTATCTGCAAGATTAAAAGGCCATTCTGAACACAATGGAAAAAAGCAAGATTAAATCAAAATAAGAATAAACTTACTGTCATCCTCCATAAATTCATATTTTTTGTTTGTCTCCAGTGAATGGTAATCCCCCCCCCCCAGTTTGCAGGTATTAGCCAATGAAGAAAAAGAACTGAAATGCTGACTTTGTAAGATTTCATAAAGTTGGGAGAGTTCCTCTGCCTTAGTTCTTTAAGTTAATGAAATCTTGTTCAAACCCATCCACCAAACCTTCATTCAAATGTCACTTTCCTGATTGCTTTTGTTACGTGCCATTGAGTCATGGAGATTTCACGGCTGACTCATACGGTGGCAAGGTGATAAATCATAACTACCAAATAACGTCACAGAAATTACAAATGATAGACGGCATTTCAGAAGACTGCCTGTGGGAAACCAGGTATTTATTTTCACTTTGTACCAATTTCTAAATAGCCTACCCTTGGCAGTGGGACTTGTCAGAAAGGTAAGAAGTTATTGCTAGCTCACTGCTATTCAGGCATATAGGAAGGACTTGTTAAAAGTAGAAAATTTAGCTCTTTTGTTCTAGCATATTAAAATTGAAGTTGGGAAGCATAAATTTGAAAAGAAAGCAAAAACAATATGAAGTTCATGCTTTTGGTGAGGAAGACTAATTGTTGCCCTTTTTTTAAGGGATGCTCCACATATTTTCTTCAGCAAAATGAGAAAAAAATGGAAAAAAATAGAAACTTTTCTTCCATGAATAAAGCTGTGCTTTACATGAATTCTCACTTCAGACTCAGTTTATCTTAGTATTAGTTCACTATAATCTGAGAAATGTACATAGATTCTGGAATAGCTTCAAGTAAGACACAGATGTTAGACACAAACACCAGCTTTTAAATGCCTAATTAAGACTATTAACTAGTATGTCTCAAGTGAGCATTTGGTTATAAGTTTTATGTAGTAACTCAGCCTATAATGATGTTCTCTACATCTTTAGTTTCCATAATTGTATTTAACACTGATAAAATTATTTTATTTAAGGGAACATGGCTGTGCCTTCCAAGAAAAATTAGTAAAATTTCAAAATTTGTAAAATTCCAAAATTATATTGAATGCCTTATAAACTGATATTATAAATGTATTTAAGGATATACAGTATCAAGGGATAATTTCAAGAACAAACAAACAGATCTGTAGGTCTTTACCATTATCCTCATATAATTTTGGAGAGTTGGGGTTGTGTGTATTTTAAAACAAGGAAATTTTGAATTAATTTTGTTGTTCATTGGATTTTGTTGTTGTTTATTGGGTTTGCCACAAATCTGTTTTTTGTTTCTAACATAAAGTTTTAGAAATGTGTGGGGTTAATAATGTGTGAAATAACACATTTTTCACCCAGAAATCACATGCACTATAGATTCTCATCTTTGAAAACACTGGGCAGGAAAAGTCAAACTAGGAAGCTTGAAATACAAACTATGCCACTTCACCTTCTGCCAAACTCACAACCTTTTGAGAATGGAGGAAAACAAGGAAGAAGTGAGCTCTTTACTAAGAATATCTAATTAAAGCCACCTGAAGTTTTTACAGGAATATAACTATCTTTGGTCGACGTTTAGAGGAATATAGGCATATACAAATTCCCATTCTCTTAAGAATTGTGCCAAGAAAGAAAAGCTGAGAAGGCATCTTCTTCAAAATTCTGAAGGGAAACTAGCCTTTAAGTAGGCACTTTTGGTGCACTATGCATTAAAGTGTTTTAATAGCGTCCATTTATCATTTTAACAGCAAGCATTTACTAAAAGGTGTATGACCAGGTGCAAAGAAGAAAGCACATGATGTATCCTGAGGCTTAAATTTTCAAAAGACAATGTGAACTCATGTCAGAAATGGGAAATGCTGTCCTTTTCTTTTCATTTGCCTAAAGCATGTGATTTTCAAGTCCTAGCTCTATGGGTTACAAAACTTTTGATCAGAACACAATCAATGGTCTTTTGTATGAGGAAATGATTGAAATAAAACCCAATCACTTCAAGTTAGTTCAAGGTTATACTTGGAACCTTCTGTTAGCCATGGCAACATAGTAAATGTAGTGATGATAATAACAGATGCTGTTAGGAAAAATTAGAGTTTACTTACTGCTTTCACATACATAATTTGAGGTGCTTTCCTAACAACCTTGCTATATAGACCTTATCCTCCTTTGACACAGGCAACCCACAGAAGGCTGAACTCACATGTTGCCCACTTGGTGTATAGAACATACTCAAATTGTCCCACCCCAGCATATAAAGGCATTTAAAAACCCTTGAAATCTGTGGTCCCATCAATAAATTTCATCAAAACTTCTCAAAATCTGCTTTCCTCCAAAACTCCTGGGCATTAATAGTATCCTATACATCATATATTTATTATAATAGTACTGTACTTCTGAATACATAAATTATCTCTTTTCTTCCATCATACCTACACACTGACCCTATAAAAGTATATTAGTGTCATGCTCGCAACAGGTCTTCTGCTTACAGCCAATGGAAGTGATTCTTCTAGACTTACTTTATATTCTGGTGAAGAGTTTTGACTCAGGTATCAACATTCAAGAGATATATAATAGTTGGCCCCTCTGCACACAAAGAAGAATATCACATATTTTGGAATACAAGGTTTATAGCAGCTCAAAGATTTTTTAAGGAAATGGGGAAAGGACAAATAGCAAATATCTTCAGACAGGGATTGATGGAAATAAAAAATATAGATGTCTCATTAAGCACTAATTGAGTTTGGGAGAGTTAACCAATATTTAATTCAGTGATTAATGTAAGAAAATGAAACTAGAAACTGTATGTGACTTCAGAGTTATTATCAATGAGGAGCACCAAAAATGCATTTTTGCATTTTCCAATGTCCTCTGGTCAAAAAACAATTCCTAGGAGGGTTTTATGGGTTCCTATTTGCTGATCCCAATCTATTGTGTAAGGCAACATAACTACTCTGGATTTTTTTTTTTTTTTTTTTTTTTTTTTTTTTTTTTTTTTTAGAGCAAGGGATACATTTCTTTCTTTTTTTTTTTTTAACGTTTATTCATTTTTGAGAGACAGAGACAGAGAGTGAATGGGCGAGGGGCAGAAAAAGAGCGAGACACAGAATCCAAAGCAGGTTCCAGGCTCTGAGCTGTCAGCACAAAGCCTGATGCGGGGCTCAAACTCACAGACCATGAGATCACAATCTGAGCCAAAGTCAAACGCTCAACCGACCGAACCACCCAGGCACCCCTGTTTTGTTTTTTCAGTTTTTGAAGAGCCAGATGGTAAATATTTCAGACTTGTGAGCCAGATCTCTGTTACAGTTGTTCAATTCTGCCATTATTGGAGGAAAGAATCAAAGGCCATACTTACATTAATAGGTGCGGGTGTGTTCCAATAAAACTTTATTTATAAAATAGAAGCACTGGTAACTCTTGCTTTAGATTATGATTGGTAGTGTTGTTTTGGTTTGTTTTCTTTCTGTGATGCTCACTATTCAGAATCTGTACAGTAAAACAGTTTCTGAACTGCTCCCATTTGTTTTTCCTTCTGAAGAGTCAGGTGAGGACAGGCAGACCTCAAATACTGCATAATAGCTTGTCTTTTGTCACTTTCTTTTACACTTGAGTGACCTGAGGCCAGTGTGATACAGACACTCTTAGAGTCTAAAAGTGGATCTTTGACTTCAGGACTCCTGTTCTTCACTTTGGGCATGTAAAATTTATTTTTTTGAACCTCTACAACTTGCTTTCTTGTTCTTGGAGCTCCTGTAACTGCAAATACCTATTTGATGGTCCCTTGAGACTATTCTGGACATAGGTCAACCAATTTCTATAAAGGAGTTAATAGACAATATCATCTGGTATTATACATGTGAGTTTATTATCAGAAGAAGACTCCCAAGACTGAAATGTCTTTTTTTAAGGTTTATTTATTTATTTTGAGAGAGACAGAGAGAGCTTGAGTGTAGGAGGGGCAAAGAGAGAGAAAGACAGAGAATCCCAAGCAGACCCTACACTGTCAGCATGGAGCCCAACGTGGGGTATGAAAACTGTGAGATTGTGACCTGCGCTGAAACCACGAGTCAGACACTTAATTGACTGAGCCACCCAGATGCCCCTGAAATGTCTTGAATAAACAGAGGAGAACATCTCTGTATATTGAATGTAGCATGTCAGGCCTTAGACAAGAGTGTCCAAGAGAAGGATACGTATCCAGTCAAACTTTGAAGGCCTTCTTTACCTACTCACAGGCAATGTTAGAAAACATTTTTCTCCTCTTTTCTATCATATTTTAGCATTTGCAGCTGGCATAATGTAACCATGTGTCATTCCACTGTTTCCACTGCCTTTGGAAATTGGAGGCTGTAATTAAGGTCTCTGACTCAGCACTGGAGAACTTTAGTGACTCTTTTCATGACCCAGGCATAAAATAAAGTACATATTCCTCCTTCTACCCCTAGTCTAGCCTTGTCCGGATCTTTGTCACTAAGATTCCAACTCACAAAATTCTGTTTTTCATATGAAATGTCCTATATCAGAAGGGAGAAAAAAAGCAATATGGGAGGCAGTACAGAGAGTAATTTATTTATTCTCTGGTCTGACTATATGTTGCTAAGAATGGAAAATTTTATAGAAGAGAGGGAACAGAGGTGATGGAAGATACCAGCATCATATTGATAAGTCTGGTTGTCTAAGAATTGTGGATACAGGAGATAAAAAAGAAATGTATGCTTCTGTTAAATACTGTTAACTCAAATGTGTAATTCCCACACCCAGATGCAGCTGCTGCTTCTTGGCTGGAAAAACAGAAGTCAGAATACATGTACTGGGACAGCTAAAGAGTCCAGAAATTTAAAGCCACAAAAAAAAAATTCCTTCCATATTCTACTTACACATTCAGAAACAGATGTGCACCTCTCTGCACTCCATGTTTTTAAACACAAATAAGAAAGCTGCCAGACAAGGACACGGACCCAAACTAAAAAGTCATTTCCCAGCAAGTGACGCAGCAATCTCTACTTTGACTTTGACTTTAGCTCCACAGCTGTGGTGAAACTCACATTATGACTGCGGGAAGGAAATTGTTCCCAGGTGAGAAGTAAATTATCTGGCTTGGCACAAAATTCTTGAAAAGGCAAATTCCACCTGCTTTTCTCTAGGCAAGATATTTTTGTTCAAATATATCCCTGCCACCTAGTCAAGCACTTGCCCACATGTCCAATTTACATCCCAATTCTGCAAATGATTCCAATTTTGCAATCTGTATACACATAGCATATTTGTGTGTGGAAATACACAGAGAATGTAGGGGCTAAAGCACATGCTTTCTAATTCACTAAAGAGGGAGTTTTTAAGAAACCTCAAATATGGTTATCTTGATTTAGTGATTGATCCATTAATTCATTTCATTTTTCATTCAACAAATATTTCTTGAGTGCCTATTTTGTACCAGGCACTGTTTTAAGCTCTGGGACACAGCAGTCACAGACAAGGTCAATGCACTTGTTCTCATGCAAGAAGAAAAACAATGAATAAGTAAACAATACATGAATTAGACATATGCATTCTTATTCATTTCACACGTAGCTGGTATACAGTATCTGAGAAAACTGTTCTAAGGCCCTACGATGATAAAAGAGATGAGGAAGAGGGTATTATGACTTCTACCTTAAAGAAACAGAGAATTTTATGGGCGTGGCAAGCTTTCAAGCCATATACTTTAATAATAAACATAACTTTTTAAGTTCTATAATAAAGATACAATAGAAACGTTGGCAGAACACTAAAGAAAGAGCAGATACTCTGATAAGTAACAGGGTTACTTTCATTTTTTATATAGAAAAATACTGGAAAAAGGTGACGATAACAATGATGGTGACAGCTAATATTCCATGCAGTGCTCACTTCCCGTCATGCACTGTTATAGGTACTTTACATATGTGAACTCTTTCAATCTTTGTCACCCCAAGATATTAACATTTTCCTATCCTAATTATTACACATACTGACAGTGAGGCATGGAGATATTAAGTAAGTCACTCAAGGTCACAGATGTTGTGTGTAAAGAGGCTAGGATTTGAACCGGGTAGATTGGATCTGCAGTCCGTGTGTGTGTGTGTGTGTGTGTGTGTGTGTGTTTTAATTAATTTATTTATTTTGAAAGAGCACAAGCAAGGGAGGAACAGAAAGAGAGAGAGAGAGAGAGAGAGAGAGAGAATCCCAAGCAGGTTCCACACTGTCAGTGCAGAGCCCGATGTGGGACTCGATCCCATGACCATGAGATCATTACCTGAGTCCTGAGATGAAATTAAGAGTTGGACACTTAACCAACTGAGCCACCCAGGCACCCCTGAAGTCCCTGTTCTTATACACAGCTCAATATGGTCTTCCATAGTAAAATAAATTTCAGCAGGTAAAAAATAATAATCCAGCCTGCCAACACAGCATAACAAAAGGCACAAAGGCTTGAAGATTCTAAGCATGTTGGAGAGGAGGGATTTGGTTAACTGGATGGATAACTGGAAATCAGAGGAATGTAGTAAGATTTGAGTCTGGAAAAGAAGGAGCCAATTGTGGGACTCATGAAGGCCATGCAAAGTAAATTTATTACTTGGGATGGCAATGGGGAATAATTGCAAGTGTCTGAAGATGAAAGCACACTACTATTAAGAAGAGGATTATAATGATGCATTCTTGCTATATCCTCATCCATGTGCTAGGTGATTTATGTATATTATTTCTAATTCTCATAAAATGCTACAAAGTATTGGCACAACTTTGGAGATGACAAAACTAAAGCTTACTGCTGATATGAGGCAAGGCTAGGATTTGTATCCACATAATTTAGACAACTGCATCAATTCCTTTAATTCCTATAAATCTAGATTTGGTGCAGTGGTTTTGGGGAGGTAATGAAAATGCTGAGAGATTGTAGGCAAGGAGTCCAAAAGCATACTTATTACTCTATACTGTTTTACTTTATGGGTTTTAAAGGCCCATTGTTAAATACCAACAGTGTGGGATGCCTGGCTGGCTTAGTTGGTAGACCATGTGACTCTTGATCTCAGGGTTTTGAGTTCAAGTCCCACGTTAAATGTAGAGATTAATTAAAAATAAATAAATAAATAAATAAAACTTAAAAACAAACAAACAACAGTGTGTTTACATTGCTCCTTCATTACATCGCAATTTCATTTTTTTTTTTGAGACAGAGAGGGCGCAAGTGAGTGAGAGTGGGGGGGGGTAGTGTGTGGGAGAGAGGGAGAGAGAGAGAGAGAAAGAAAGAAAGAAAGAAAGAGAAAAAGAAAGAAAGAAGAAAGAAAGAAAGAAAGAAAGAAAGAAAAAGAAAGGAAAATAAAAAGAAAGACAAAAGAGGAAAGAAAGAAAGAAAGAAAGAAAGAAAGAAAGAAAGAAAGAAAGAAAGAAAGAAAGAAAAAGAAAGAAAGAAACAAACAAACAGGGTTCATCCTGGGCTCGTGCTCACTTGATGTGGGACTCAAACTCATGAACTTTGAGATCATGACCTAAGCCGAAGTCAGATGCTTAATGAATGAGAAACCCAGGCATCCCAATTTCACTTTTGATGCCATGGAATTGGTCAGTCTAATTATGACGACTTTAAGGTCCTGAGAATCTGGTAACATCATTGATTCTCTTTTCTTTTTAATGCTCACTATTTCAGTGCTTACTTTTTGTCACAGAGTGTGCTAGGGAATACTGTGGGTGCTGTTACAGACACAGGTTCTCAGTGTGCAGTATACAGTTCAGTGAACAAGATAAATAAAAGATAACAATGAAAGATAATACAGGAAAATGGTGCTATGTCTCTCACAGCACAGTCATCCAACTTGGTGGAAGATGAGGTTTAAAAAAGGGGAGAGAGAGAGTAAGGGAGGGGTAGGGAGGCAAAATTGTTTCCTGGAGAATAAGTAGGAATTAATAAGAATATTCGTAAGAAAGGCATTTCTATTTCTGGGAAATTGAATAGAGGAAGAGTCGAACAAAGGTGAAGAGTAGACCGATGGCTCAGACTGCAGAGTTAGATCTGGCTTGGAATCTTGGCTTCATACTAGCTAAATAATCCTGGGAAATTTATTTAACCTTTTTGAGCTTCCATTGTCTTATCCACAAAATGGGATTATTGTTGCACCTTTGCAGGGTTGTTGGTGAAGGTACATGAAATAGTGTCCATAAAGTGCCTGGTATAACACTCACCACATAGATATCATGCAGAAAACTGTATCAAAGTTTAACAAAAAGAGTGGGATACAAGTGTTTTATTTTCAATGACCAATAAGATACTTCATGAGGTAGCCTGTTTAATTCCCTGACTTCATCTTGCACCATACTCCAGTGAGTCCACTATGCCCTAAACTTTACGTTTTTTCCATTGTGAATAATCACCCTGGACTCAAGGCTATTGTATTTGTTCATTTCCCCAGGAAGATCTGTTCCTCAAAGCATTGCATGTTTACTTCCTTCCATCATTCAGGTAATGTATGTCCTTGGGGAGGCCTTCATGATCAACATTTTATCCCATGGGCCTCTGCTCCACCCAATAATTCTTTATTAGGTTATATTTAGAGTCTTTCTAACAATTCTTTCTACTTATAATTATCTTTATTATCAATTACTTACTTTTTAATTATATGGTTTCTCCACATGATTGTGAAATGCCTAAAACCATGATCTCTCTTATTCCTCAAAGAATGCCAGACCAATAGTAGTCCCTCAATACTTGCTTGAAGGATGGATAAACATGTATTTTGGTTTATGTGTGTCTAAGGAGGGTAAAGTAAAACAAAGTAAAGGAAACATTTTAAAAGAACATATAAAATTGCATTTCTGTGGAGAATGGTGACTGACATTTACGTGCTGTCCCAGACTGGAGGGATGCCACAGAAAGAGAACGGGGTGACCGTTGTTCGTTAGCTGCGGGGCTCGCACTGGAGACAAATATACCCCATGCTGCAGTGAAATCATAAGTTGCCTTGGTCTTTTCTTTGATGCTCTTTATTCTTTCCCTCAGGTCTCCTGAATGTGTGACCTAGGGATTATCTCTCTTCCTTTCACTTCTGGTCTTTTGGGTTTAATTCTGGGTATGTGGCTGGATGTCTCTCAGTCAAGAAAAATTGTCTTCCTTTTCCAGAAAAACAGGATTTCAGAAGTCACAAAAAACAAATGCATTGCACATGCAAATCATTCCTCCAAAAAACAAAACATTTCTAAAAATTACCCAGCTTGCATAAAAATAAATGTTAAATTCATTAGATTGACTATTTTTACTTTTCTGGTCTTTTTGTTGGAGCTATTTGGCAACTGAAAATTCATCAGTGTATAAATGAATTCATGTGCTTGTGTAAGAAGCTTCTAATTAGCACATACAGCGAATTGTGTGAGTTTTCTCTATAATGTTCTCTGGCTCAGGTTTTAAAACAAGGTCTGTCCTCTGAAATATGTAGACAGCTGCTATGCACTTTAAAAAAATAAATAAAATTAAATTAAAGGAAATAAGTTGTTAACTTGAGACTCTGGTGTGGAACTTGACTGTATCTGTACAACAGATGTTTCAGGTCTGGGACATTTTGCATGGAGTCATTAGAGACTTCATATCCAAAGGCTCCCAGGAGTTGTCTGTTTTGTTAAAAGATCTCTTTGCAATTGTAGAAGCAGAGAGGCCAGGGACAGCTAATAGGTATGCAGTATTGCTTTTCCACCTGAAAACTGGTTCTGTTTGCCCCAGGTAACCTTGGAGTTATCACCACACTTCCCCAGGCCTCAGTTTCCCTATCCTTAATTGAAGAGGATATGAATCCTCCCCTGTTTCACAGGGATGTGTCAGAGGACCCAAACTAATGATGTAAATCAGTTGTATGCTTTCTGAAACCCTATTTTTTAAACCTTATTGCTTTCTTTTTCTTTAAAATCCTCATGAATTCAGGCTGCAGCAATTTGGGGGATTACAGTCACATAACATAATTATCTCACAACTGTTTAATGGCACTGCTATTGTTCATCATTTGTGTTCAAACATTCAACAAATTTAGGATTATGCAATTTCATAACAGCTTCAGAAAAAAAAGAAAAGATAAAGAGAGAATTTTGCTCTCTTATGCTCACTGGACACTCTTTTCTTCATAAGCCTGGACACTTGAAGAACAGAGGGAATGAACATGAGACCCTAAATAGTGTGCCTTGTACAACAGCTAACAAGGCACCTTTCTTCCTGTTCTGTTGATTTACAAAGTGATCGATGATAAGCAACATCACTAAGCTCCATGCCTAGCAAAGTACCACTCTTCAGCTATTAAGAGGATATTGTTTTAATATTGACAAGGAAATCAAAATGTTTCCCTGAGTGGTGGTTGCATGTTTTCTTCCTAGTGGAATATGGTTTCCTAGTGTCCTTGGGAGGAGAACATTTCCCCTCACACACCCTCACCCCATTGGAAAATATTTCCATCCTCTTTGCTTCCTCAAAGGAAGAGATTTCCTATTTACTTAGTTTAGTTCCCTTGAGACCTGAAGTCATTTCACCTATAGAAAACAGATGACTTCAACCCTCAGTGTTGAGCCTGAATTGCAATACAAACTAAATTAGATAAAATAAATCAATAATACCCTTGCAGGCCAAATTCACTTAAGTAACATTTACAGTACAATTGCCCACTTTGTCCATATACTTTAATCCATTAACACTCTACATCTGGTACCTGAATAAATATGTTACCCCAACTGAATATAAATGAAGTAGGATCCCATCATTATTTAGTGTCAAGAGAAACGTTAGTAAATTTTTATTTCTTTTTAAAAATGATTTTGAAATGAAGCAAAAGCTGGTAGCCCTAAGATTTTAAGTAGCTACGGCAGTACCTTCAAAGTTCATTGATGGCTTACAAGTTTATGTTGAGTTTATGGATCACTGCATTCATATGTTACATTATGATCCTCCAAATACAAAATACAGCCTAATATATCTGTATTTTGATTCTCACTCCGACAGCAGACCTTAGAAAAGGAACAATAGACACACATGCTCAACTTTGGCTGAGAAAAATTCAAAGTGGGTTTTGTGCTTACAAAATTAATAAGACACCTGAAGATAGTTGTGGCAAATGTGGACATAACTGAAAGATCTTGGTCAGTCCAACTTGTTCCAGTTTTATGTAAATTACAAGTAAATTAGTCCCAACAATTTCCAAAGTACTGATGGAATATAGTATATTACACTGTGGGTAAGGTCTTCAAGCAGTCATTAATTTCAACTTGGGGAGAGTTATCAAACAATTTTTAAAACCATTGTCAGAGCCAGGTAATTGTAAAACTTGCTCTCAATTGGAAAGATGACATTGCAAACCTAGTCCCACAGGTTTAGGAAATAGAATGAAAAGCAATCAAGGTATATGGTGAGGCAGATATATGCAAGACCACTGCAGTGACTAGATTATTAGTGACATAATTCTCACTGAAGGTACTTTTCAGGGTGCTAGGCTACTTTATGTTTTTGGCTTTTTTTTTTTACCTCACACACTGCCAAGGCAGACTACTCATGGGTATGTTTTATGTTACAGCACAGGGGCACAGAGACATGGGTAAAAGCTTTATTGTTAGGAAGCTAGATTCAAATTCTGGCACTGCTACTTTCTGAATGACCATGGGAATGTCATGAAACCTTATTTAAACTCATTTGTCAAAGACCTAAAGCCTAATTCTTAAAGGTTGACAGTGAGAATTAAGTAAGAGTGATAGGAATGAAGAAAACACAAAGGGAAGGAGAGAGAATGAGTGACAATTTAAGTAGGAATCAGGTCTGCCTGCCATTACCCTCAAGGCTGGTAGGCATGGAATTGTAGTGAGACGAGAAATGGGAGATTTGACTCTCTTGTTTCCTCAGGTGGTCCTAATATATAAGCCCCTTATCGTGTTGGCCTAGCTAACCATGCTGATTATGATCCTAATATTTAAGGATATGTAGTTTTGCTCCTGATGAGCAGTCAACAGGATACCAGTATTTTGTCTGGTGCTCAGCTCACCAAAAACAAGCCATCTTTTCCATCATTAAGAGAAAAACTATGTTATACTTGAAATAGCGGAGACCAAAATACCACTTTCTTCGGAGAGTTTTGGTGGTTAATTGACTGCACCTAATTTTCATCATAAGTGATGACTTTAAAATGTTACTCAGAATAACATAGAACCCACCTTTCTGGGCCAGACCAAACTCTAGAATGTACTCTAGAATGTTCATGGATCAGAGCATACAAACTGGTACACATTGGGGATTAAAGTTACTCAGGGGACATCAATAGGGCATATTACAGTCTTGGGAAATGACCCCTACATTTACCTGGGTTCTAGAGTTCTCTCATACTGAAAATTGAGTTGTTAATTCAGTAGAGAAAACCCATAATTCAGAGATAACTCACAGTACTTATCCAGCAAATTGTGTTGATAAAAAGGGAAAATTAACTGCAGAGAGAGAGAGAGAAAGCATTTGTGCTACAGCCTAAATCACATGAAAAACAATTTGCAAAATGAGCATTTTAATAGACAAAGCAGAATGTTTTTACTGGTTAAAAAAAATGCTGCAAAATGTTGGCAACAATAGTTTGCATCCAAATAGTCAAACCTAATTGTTTGTGAATGCAACATAATTGAGTCTTCATTGTAAGAGCTTTAAGAAAAGCAAGTAATACAACATGGGTTTTATGACATTAAAAACAAATAATTTGTGCAGAGTTATTATGTTTGAAGAAACACACACCCACCAACCCATTAGAATTCATTAGAGACAGACATAAATTGTTAAATGTTTTCTTTTGTATCTTCTTTGAACTTCACCAAAGATGAAACTCATTTCTTTGAAACCTTTTCTACTCTATATCCTTAGAAATAAACTGTCAAGGTATGCATGAAAATCAAGCCACACTTAAAGTAAACACGGCACTCATAATTACTAGCAGCTGTTAATTCTATTAAGCAACTATCAGGAGCATTTACATTACTATCAAAACCTCTACAATGGAAATTGATGCCCAACAAACACTGAAAATTTTGACCTCATTGACATATGTGCCAAGTTATCCTATTAACGAAGATATCTCTTCCGCCAAGAAACAAAAGGAGGGACTCAAAATAACACGGACAAGAGCAAATAGAGTAAGACATCAAAAAATAAAATAAAATCAACAAATTTAAGGGACTTTCAGGAACTTTAAAGTGATTTCCAACTACTGCTGTTGCTGAGCCCGACTGCACACATAACACTGAAGGGAGAAAGAATTAAGCAGACAAGCAAGTTATGGATCACACACTCCGGTGTAATCAAACTCCAGCAGTTACCGCAAGAACAAAATGTCAACTCTAACTAACTACCTTATTGAATTCCCCAAATCTATGACCCACAAGATAGCCATATTAATTTGGTCATGGCCAGAGCCTAAGGGAAATCAGGGAATAAAGAATATCTGACAGAGACAAAATGAAATGCAAGGTACTCTAGCTTCTAAAGTAGGTACAGAATCATTTGACCATAATGACCAACTTGTCCAGGTTTGCCTGGGACTTACCTCATGTTAGCTCCAAAAGTCCTGCATCCCAGAAAACCTCGCAGTCCCACAAAAACTGGGCAAGTTGATGACCCTCACATTTAATCTGAGCGTCTCATTACTGCTGACTTACTCACCTGAACTTACATTTGACTAAACTATATACAGAGCAGTTTTGTCAGACTTTACATAAGAATCACCTGGAAAGCTATTAAAACACAGTGTGTCCTGGGCCCCACCTCTTAGGTTCCATAAATTGAAGTGGGGCCAGTGAATTTGCAGTTCTATGAAGCTCACAGGTGATATCAGTGCTGTTGGTTCAACTATCACATTTTGAATAACACTGATTCTAACTCCATATACCCCTTTCATTTACCAATACTCCTTCCCATGTCCTTGAGTTTAGTTTTCAAGGGTATATGTATGAGCAGACTGCATAGGTCTTTTAGAAATAGAAATGTCTTATCTCAGCATAAATGATACTAATATAATTAATGGAAAACATATCCAATAAACTGGTTACTAATACATTAACAGATGTGATTATTTTATTTACATGAATTCAACTGATTATTCCACTTGTAAAGTTTTGCTGAAATGCTGATTCACTTTGGGAAATTAATAGAAATAATAGCAAACAGAGATAAGACTTGATCATAACCAGTGTGTTTATACAGCTACAAAACCATAACAAACACAAACTATTTGAAGAAGTTAGTAAGGTCAGTCTCAACTACATTATATTAGTAGGTCTGTGATTTCCCAACACCAACTTGGTGTCCAAGTATTAAATTCTGACACTGTCAGGAGTTAAAGCATACTCCGGAGGTTAAGGGCTCAGTCCTACAAGACTGCCTCCACCTCAGATGCCAGTCTCAGAAGTCCCAGGGGTCACCTGTGCTTCTGACCTACCAGTGACAAATCTGGCATGACCCCTTCCTCAATTTCTATAGTTGTTAGAATGACTCACAGGATCCAGGAAAACACCTGATGTACATTTACTAGTTTACTATAAATGATATAACGCAGGAACAGCCAAATGGAAGAGACAGATAGGACAAGGTATGAGGAGAGGGGCGTGCAGAGCTTCCATTTCCTTTCCAGGCATACCACCTGCCCAGTACTTTGAAGGTTTCGTCAACCCAGAATCTCCCTAGACTTTATCATTTAGGGGGTTTTACTGAAGTTTTGTTACATAAACATGACATTAAACAGGCCACCTGTGATACTCCAGGAGTACAAGGCTACTAAAAGTTGTAACCCAAGTTCTAATCATTTGGTTGATTTTTCTGATGACAAGCACCCCTATCCCTGAGGCTCTCTAGACAGCCTCCCACCCTGACATAGTCATGTCATTTGCATACAAAAGAGAATGAATTCCAAGCCTCTTAGGAGTTGTTTGCCAGGAACCTGGAACAAAGACCGTATATTTATTTTTTTATGCTACAGTAGGACTTTATTTTGCATTTGTCTCCCCCAAAGATAAGATACAAGTCATGGGGGATACAGTTCTCTTTCATCAGGGATGCAATTTCAAAAGTTACAGCTCAGTCTTTAGCACTTATAAACATAGTTTGAACCAAAGACCATCAGCATCCACACCAAAGACACAAGGTTATTAGGTTACTGTGCTTCATCGACTCTAATCACCATGGTAAAAAAAAAAAAAAAAGTCAATGAATAGGTTTTACAGCGATTATTCAACAGGCAAAGCCAAAGCTGAAAGAAATTCTCAGGATAAATCCATTTAACTAGAATGTCATACTTCATGAGCATTTCAATTTATTGAATGTTGAATGTGCTATTTGTTTAAAGATAATCTTTACAAATTCAACATCTTTTTATAAATGTTAACATTCATAAAGAGCCTCCGAGTTATTCAGCTGACATTTCTCATATTATAAATTAGAAAACGGGTGCATATGCACTCACACTCACACACGCTGTCCAGTCTTCACAGTTGCATATGGGAATAAGTGCCTGATCTTTCCTCTTAAGCTGAAAATATTACCCAGTCCCTTGCCATAGTTGTGTTTTTCCTTTAATCCACATTAATATAGTGGTGAATTTCCACAGTCTTCTCCAAATTAATGATAGCAACAACAATAATCAGCAAAAATTATGTATTATTGAGTGTTACCTATGTTACTGTCCCTCAACTATATAATTTACTTTAATTATGATTTTTAATCCTCTCCAGGGCCAAGACTAAAGTGAGGGGAATGAAGCTCTCACCTTGGGTGCAAAATGTAAAGGGCTAGCAAATACTTAGCAATCAAGATAAATAAGAGTTTAATGCACTATTTTTTGACAGTGAATAATAATGAAATAGCCATTATAAACAGAATATATAAATTTTAAATAAAATATAGATCAGTATTACTGATTCTTCCTTTTGCCTCAGGTTCTGATATGACTTACCACAGTACTGTCACTTATTTCTCATAACAACCCTACAAGGTACAAAATAGTATTACTTTGATTTAATGAACAGAAACTCAGAGAAGTTAAATCACTTGTCCAAGATCACATAGTTGGTTAATGGTGGAGCCAGTGTATCTGACTTAAGAGCTCTTAGATTATGATGTTACAGCACCTATCAATATTTATTGAGTATTACGTATGTTTGTGATGTTGGGGAATATAGTGTTCAACCTCAGGCCATTGGCTCCTTAGAAGGGCTCATGATACACATTGAAAGCTTTCATACTCATGGTTATGTTTTATGATAGTAGGAGGATACAGCTTAGAGTCAACCAAGAAAAGAGATGTATGGTGCAGATTCAAAAAGTTTCTATCCAAATGTGGAACTTCCAATTAACCTCTCCCAGTAGAGTCACAGACAGAATTACCTCTCCCAGCAATGATGTCTGACAATATGCACAGAATATTAGTCAACTGGGGAACCTCACCAGGCCTCTATGTTCACAGTTTTTATTGGAACTCAACCATGTAGACATGGTTGACTGCCTGTGTGCCTAACCTTTAGTTTTCAGACCCTCCAGAAGTAGAGGAAATAACATGTGACCCAAAGCCTTTACCATTAACCACATTGTTAGACTGACAAGTATGGCCCAAGGTCCCAAGGTAAACAAAGACACTCTTAACAGGCACGACAATGCAACAGCCTAGAGATTGCTTCCCAGAAGCCAAGGGCAAAGGCCAGACCTCTCTGGGTTATGTTACTTACTTACTCCACCATGTGTCAGTACCATGAGCAAGAGAGAAACAGGGCTGTGAATAAGGATATAGACACTTCTTGAGGCACATGGGTGGTTCATTCAGTTAAGTGTCTGACTTCGGCTCAGGTCATGATCTCACTGCTCAAGAGTTTGAACTCCATGTCAGTCTCTGTGCTGACAGCTCAGAGCCAGGAGCCTGCTTTGGATGCTGTGTCTCCCTCTCTCTCTGCCTCTCTCTCTTTCTCTCTCTCTCAAAAATCAATAAACATTTTTAAAAAGTGAAAAAGGATAGACACTTCTTTTTCGGAAAAGAAGATGTAAGCTTAAGTAAATAAGGTTACATGATCCCATATTTACGAATCAGCCACTCTGTCTATATCTTTAGTAAAATGAATACATATGTAAAGGAAACATGAGCTAACAAGTGACTTTCCTTTTTAGTTTCAAGACCACCAACAGGAAAAAGGGCACTTAGTCTTTAGGTGCAGCCTGATTTACTTCCTAAATCCACCTCTCTACTTGGGTGAAAGAAGATGACTTCCTATAAAGATAATCAGTATTGAAGTCAAGAGATTAAAGAAGATGCATACACATCCATATAGTGTTTATAAATAATATCCATCAGAGACGATAGCTGTTCCACAGATCCTCAATATATTTCCTTAGCACCTGTAGATCATTACCCCTATTGTCTCAGTTTGATAATGAGAAAAGAGTGTTTAAGAAGTGGGAAGTACACATCCTCCATGTGAGATGTTTTAGGTGTTTTTTTAATGTTTATTTATTTTATTGTTTAAAATTTATTTATTTTTGAAAGAGAGAGAGGCAGCACAAGCAGGGGAGGGGGAGGGAGGGGGGGGGACAGAGAATCCAAAGCAGGCTCTGAGCTGACAACAGACAGCCCAATGGGGAGCTTGAACTTACAAACCGTGAGATCATGACCTGAGCCTAGGTCAAATGCTCAATCAACTGAGCCACCCAGGCACCTCCTTAGGTGTTCTATAAACAAACAGGCCTTAATTTTAATAACTATGGTTTTATTTAATGTGTATTAGAAAATTTTACTGTGCAATTAGAAACATACTAAAAGTATTTATGCTTTCAAAAATTTATCAATTTCGAGAAAAACATTAAGTAACTTAAAAGTGAACAGAAGCTATACTTGGATATCACAAAAGGAAGGAAAGGAAATAACTGAAGTTTAGGAAACTATAGATGAGTAGGATGTAGACTTTATCCCATCATCTTAAATAAAAGGATTTTAATTCTAAAGCTGTTAGATAATCAGTTTCTGAAATGGAAATCTAACCATGTTCAATTTAGGTTTTTATTTATTTAAATTTTTCTAAATTGAGGGGCACCTGGGTGGTTCAGTCGGTTAAGCACCCGACTTCAGCTCAGGTCATGATATCACAGTTTGTGAGTTCAACTCCCACATCAGGCTCTGTGCTGACAGCTTAGAGTCTGGAGCCTGCTTTAGATTCTGTGTCTCCCTCTATCTCTCTGCGCCTCTCTCTTTCTCTCTCTCTCTCTCTCTCTCTCCCTCTCCCTCTCCCTCTCCCTCTCCCTCTCCCTCTCTTTCTCTCAAAAAAAAATAATTTAAAATAATTTAATGTTCTAAATTGAGGAATTGCCTTAAACTGCCACCTTCTGCTAGAGATCAATTTCGAAGGGGGAGGGGAAGAATAAATCTTTCTAATTGGTCATTCTGAAATATTTTTAGTCCTGAATCAACTAGCTGATAAAAATTTTCTTTTTTATCATAGTTCCCTCAGTGCTAACCATTATCATCAAATGCTACAACCTATCTTCCCTGTGCCTAATGATTGGATCTCTTAACTAGAAAATCAATGGGACAGCTGAGGTGGAGGCAGGTGGGCCTGCTGGGAAGGGTACCTAGTTCCCCAGGGTTCCTCTCCCACCTCAGTATGACCTTTAGAAAACTGTTCTGCCTCCAGATACCTCACTTTCACCATTTGGTAGGGATGGGATGGTGACCTTCTCAGCACATGGTGGGAGGAATGAGTCCCTGTCTGCTGGCACCCTGAAACTCTTGAAATGCAAAGAAGGAGGAGGTGAAGGAACAGCAGGGTTTCTGGCTATGTCTGTGATCACACAGTTTGAACAGAGCAGGTGGCTAGTTGATGGAATGCAAGGGCCCAGTTCTGAATATGGAGGAAGCTACCGGCTGTACTTGGAACCTCCACACTCCTTTGTTGTAATAGAGCATGATTAAAATGAATGAGCAAATGTTAAACTGGAGGGTAAAACCATTTCCTAGATTTTTTTTTTCCTTTTCGTGTTTAGTTTACTTATTTGTGTAAAATGGACTAGGCAAAAAAACATGTTGAAGACTGGATTTTAAGACTCATAAGCTAGAAAGGTGGAATAGCACAGTGAGTAATTATAGAAGCTTTGGAATTGTCAGATCTGGTTGTCAGTGTACTACATCCTGTGTGACACTGAGGAAATAACCTCTCAGTGTCCTCAGCTGTAAAGTTAGTATAGTAATAGTAGCAGCCTCCTGTTTTATTTGAGAGAATTAAATGAGATAATGCAGTGAAGCATATAATGCCTGGCACATAATTCTGCCTGTTGTTGGTGGTGTCATTATTAGTGTAATTTAACCTCTCAAAGTTGCATATCCTCATCTATAAATGGATAACAATAAATACTTCACACCCACTCTATTGTGTTAAAGTGAGAAAATCCAAATAAATAATGTAAGTAAAGTTATCCATAACCTGATGTGACTTGAGGGCCTTTCTGTCCCTTGAAGATTTAAGTAAAATTGGGTGAAATGCTTAAGTTTAAAGATTTTGTGTGTTTACTAACACCTGCACACACAACATGCACCCACACATAAACACTCAGCATCTGCAAATTTCCCATCTTACTTTCTTACTGTCCCTCTATCTCCAGGCCTGTGTTTTCAGGGGATATTTCCTGGAATCCCTGAATTGAATATGAACACAAACTTCTGCCCTCATATTATTCTCCTAAAAGATCTAATCACTTTGAGCATGCGTGAACTTGGTAACATTACTGAAGATCATGAAATACAGTCTCTTATTATTATATTCCCTCAACCTTCTGTTCTGTGCCATGCCTCACCAGTGTCAGCCTCCCCCAAGCCTATTCCACCATATGCCATCTGCCCTGTCCCACAGAGCTGGCTGGGGAAGGTAGTCTAATGCCCCTTCACTGCAACTGCTTTTCTAAAGGAACTCCTCCATCATCTTCCCTCAAAAGTATTCTTTCATAAACTAAAAAATAATTCTAAAGTATCAAAACATGAAAATTATAAGACAACTGGAATTTTGACTCCAAGTCAATTAAGGATATATTTATTGATCTTCATCCAATACCACAGATTATGCTGGTTTCTAAGAATGCAGTAATGACTAAAACGTATTTCCTGCCTCCAAAGAGCTGGCAGACAAGAGGAGAAAGAGCCAGGAAAATGAAAGCTTCAGGACAGCTTCATCCCTGAAGGGAAGAGTTCGGGAGAGACCAGGAAACAACAATGGGTGGAGGCCCAATTTCTGGAGAAGGTGAAAAGGGCACAGCAGGGTAATGAGATCTTGTATAATGAAGATAAAATAACCAAAAAAAGAAAAAAAGGAAGAAGGAAGGAAGGAAGCAAGGAAGGAAGGAAAATGGAAGCTCATTTCAGGCAGAGGGAAAGCCACTGCAAACAGCCAAAAACATTAGAAGCAATATATTTTAGGAGAACACAAGATAATGCATTGTAGTTAGAGCCCAGTCCAGACACTGAGCTTGGATCTCTATTTCATTATGTAAATATTTCTAAAAACAAAACAAAAGTGAAAAGTCCTATTTCAGTACTATTTAGATAAAAATAATGATCAAGTCTAGTTCAGAATTATTAATTGAAGTGAAAGCAAGCCCCCAAATTTCAGCGTTATTGTCATAATGTATCTTACCTTGCAATAAATAGATTGAATCAATGATTATATGAGCTTTATGAAATCTTGACACCTGTATGGGTGACACATAAAACATTTGCTACTGAAGAAGTGTGAATCTTTGATACACTGTGCAAGGGCCACAATGTATAGGGCTTTTTAGGGCATATGTAGATGCAGACTTGGATGCTAAAGTGAGAGACAAAATATCAATTATTGCAATATCCACTTTGGGGGAAATGTTTCCATTATCCATTATTACCAGTTAATCATTGCAATGAAAATAGAATTTTATCAAAATGTCCATTTAAAAAGTAGCCAGAAGAATATAATTATTATGAAGAGAAGAAAGATAGTATTAAGTTGGAGGCTATCAGCTTCTAAAAAGAACCTAGACCTAACACGCAGAACTCAGAGAAGACTTACATAACAAGTGCAGATTTGGTCTATCACCTTGGAGAGATGAGACTGTCATATGTTTCCCATACACAAAGATACTTTTTTCTTAATTACTTCAACTATAACTTAGGTCCTACCTTCTAAGTTTGAGAAGAAATCTAGATGTGTTTGAATCCCAGGATTTATTCATTCCCCTCAAAACTGAAGGAATGGCCTCTGGTTTCAGGTCTCCCTGGCCCAATATGCCCAACCCTACTGCTTTTATTCAAGATTTGGTACAAAGATTTTAGTTTTCTTTCCAGTGCATCAGCAGCAACTGTGTGATGAGCATTTATTTAAAATAAATTTGTCTACACTAGAAGAGTAGTTGAACAACATCTGAAGTACCCTAATCAGGAATCCATACTCCAGGTGTTTCATTAACACCTAAAGGTTCTTAATCAGTTGTATACACTCCAGAGGTGGCTGCATTAGTGCTTCAAACATCACTATATAAATTTGTCACAGTGTTTATTACTTAACATAAAGGATATTCAACATTAGTTTTCATTGCCGAAAAGCCACAAAAATGGGTCTGTGGAGAACACTTTGTTGAAAAGTGTTGTTGATAAGCTCAACACTGAATGCTTTCGGATTATCGCTCTAGATATGGAAGTTCTTTGAGAAGTTTATTGCCATAAAAATGGAGGAATTTGTGGCCTGATCCAATCAGTAGTCTTGCTGCTGCTGCTGCATTCCCATGGAAATGAATCTTTCACACAATGGGATTTTTGGAAGGTCTAAAAGAATGGAAAGTATTGAGCATAAGAAACAGGTTGCATGGTTGGTTATGCATCTAGTTATTAACAATGTTTGTCTGTCTGCCAGATTTTGACTTGAGACTGGATACCATTAAAATATAACACCTGATAGTATTGCTGGACTGGGTGAAGACATATAGTTCCTACTTATCTCTAACAGTTGGAAGCAACCAATGTATACAAAAAGAATTTGGATTACTGTGAAGGTTAAATGATCTTTGCCTGAGCACCAGAAATTTCAACCTGCCACTTTGGTACTATGGTGATTTTGCTCCTCAGGCTATGTTTGGCAATGTCTGGAGACACTTTAGTTGTCACAATTGGAGATGGGAGTACTACCAGCATCTGGTAGTCAGGGGTCAGGAATACTGTTAAACACCTTGCTATGTATAGGACAGAACACATCCCTCTAACAAAGAACTATCCAGCCCCAAATGTCAGTAGTGCTGATGTTAAGAAATCCTATACTAAAAATATAGTAACTGTAAAATATGTAATATAAAAGACAGCATCTATAATTGATAATACTAGATTATGTGGTGTAGTTTCAAATCCTCTAGATTACACGTATAGGTTTGCCACAGCACAATTTCTAATGCTTTAATAATTTGTTTATCCTTATTCTGAAACAGATTTGTTTCTCTCCTGTTTTTGTTTGTTTTCTTTGTAAGTAATGTTCTTGTAACCTTGAAGGAATAAAGCAGTTTTACATAGGAAATATTAGGAAAATATATTAAAACTAGATAAATGAAGGATGCCATGCAGCACACATTTTGTATTCTGTAAAAGAACAAAGATATTTTGTCACTATTCTGTGTCTATGAACTGGGGGGTGGGGGTGGTTGGGGGGGGAAGGTTGGCTACTAAATAATGCTCTAGTGGATTGTAACATGAGATAGATCATAAAATTGAGATTTAAAGTGGAAAAGACCAAACAAAGCAATGAAAATTAACTTAGAAAGGAAAATTGAAAAGATAAGGAAATGAAACCTGAAGAGGAAACACAAAACCACAGTATGAAGAAATGTCCCTTTGGATATTAGCATGGTGGAAACTGAGCTCCTAAGTGCTCTATCAATAAATGGAACCATCATTAATCTTTCGTGACAAGATACTTTGGAGTAACCAAACTGTAATGGTTCTAGGCCCTGAATATCCTGAATTATCCTTAGGACTAAAGATGACTTCTATATACAGTAATTGTTGTATCATGTTTCTCCATTGCAGTAAATTTTAACAGAAATGGCTTTCAAAAGATGTCTTAATAAAAAGTGATTTAGGAAAAAAAGAATGAGTACGAACTCTAGTTATTCCAGTTATTTCTTTTACACAGTGTTCACTAACACTCAGAAGTTTTGAACTTCTTTTAAGAGGGGCAGAGCTACTAGGTCATTTAAAGCTGAAGTAAGATGTGAAAAATTTGCACTTGGTTGAGGATTTTCTAACACAAGACATCACTCTTACCCACCAAACTGTATAATTAGAGCTGTTTATACATCTTCTATAAATCTCATTGGATGATATATATGGTCTTATTGAGAGAGGTTTTTAGAGAGATGTTAAGATCAAAGTTGGACAAATCTAAATCTTAATTATTATCTCTCATAGAAAAGCCAGAATTTATAAATATGAGAAGGATTTCCTTAGTACATGAAAGAGAGAAAAAGGGCCTTAATATTTACTACAATAATTACAGAACCTTACAGGAAGGGGACAGACAGGCAAATAATAACAAGACAGAAATCAGGCCCCCACAATGTGCTCCCCTTGCTCAAAGAAGAATCTCGGTGCTGGACTGAGAGTATAGACTCAGAGACCACCCTGTGTTTCATCTCAGCTCTAGTTCTTATCAGTGTGATCTTGAGCAAATTATTTAATCTTTCAGAGTTTTAGTTACACAATCTGTTAAGTAGATAAATAATAACAGTACCTATTTCACTTAGGCTTGTTTTGAAAATTAAATAGTTGAGGTAGAAATGCTTAGCGACTAGTGCCTGCAACCACAGTAAATGTTCACAATAAGATAGGAGGTTTTAGTAGGTTGAATGATGCCTCCCCCAATCCAAATTTATCCATGTCCTAGATTCTGTGACTGTGACTTTATTTGGAAAAAGGATCATTGCAGATGTAATTAAGGATCTCAAGATGAGATCACCTGAATTATCCAAGTAGTCCTAAATCAAATATAGACAAGAGACAGAAGAGAAGATACCAGAGGACGAGACAATGTAAAGATGGAGGCAGAGACTGATGTGACATAGCCATAAACCAAGGAATGTCAGGAGCCACCAGAAGCTAGGAAAAGGCAAGAAAAGATTCTCCCCTACAGTCGCAGAGGGAGCACAGTCCTACTTGCATCTTCATTTCAGACCTCTGGTCTCCAAACTGCAAGGCAGTAAATTTCTGTTGTTTGAGGCCACCCAGTATGTCATAATTTGTTACAGAAGCCCTAGAAAACTAATACAGAGCTACTTTTTAAACAGTTTTTGCTGAAATGTAATTCACATACCCTACAATTCATCCATTTAAATTTTACAATTCAATGGTTTGGAGGTATATTACATCATTATTTTTTTTATTTCATCATTACATATATATATATATGGCTTTAACCATCTTTAAGTATACAATTCAGAGGCATTAATTGCACTCACAATGTTGTGCAACTATCACCACTGTTTCCCAAATTTTAATCACCCAAAATAGACACTCTATACTCATTAAGTAATAATTCCACATCTTCCCCTCCTCCCAGCCCCTGGTAACCTCTAATCTACTTTCTATAATACAGAAGTTTATTACTTACTATTCCAACTGCTATTACTTCTGCTATAGTAAAATATTTGCAAATAGGATAGAGCCTCCTCTATTCTGTTACTAGATTGAGGTGATTTCGGCAAAATGTAATCGCCAGACGATGGCCTAAAAATGAAAATATCTGCCAATTCCCTCTTTGTGTGCTATATGAGGAACCAATCAGCAGCCAAAGAAAGCTGACAAGGCTCTGAAGGCAATTACACAGGAAGAGCTGCCTTCCTATCCAACTCAAATTTCGATAGCCTGATATAGCCTTGCTTTATCAGTGGATTTAACCCTCTGTCCTCTTAGGTATACCTGGCAGGCCAATTGTGATCTCCAGAAGGCTCTATAAAACATAGAGTCTCTGCTATATTGACAGTGGGCAGGATTTCTAGTTCATTCTCCTTTCAATATTATAAAAATTGCCTGTATTTTATCCATTACTTCACTTATGGCTTTCTTTTCCATTTGAAATATGGTTTTCTAGGGAGATATTATATAGTATGTGTTTTATTTATGCATTAATTCAACAAATTTTAATTAGAGGAAATGACACACTATTCTAGGTGCTATAAAGGAGATAAGTATTAGTAATTTACTTGGTCTGTACTTTTATTTGTCATTATAATTGCTGCCTACCAGGCTTTGGAGTATGTACAAACCATAGAGAATTCTCTCACTGGTTGTTTCAAAGATAATTATATATAATGGTTGGGGCTTAACTCATAAGGGATCATATTTCAAACTATTTTCCAGAAAAATTTTCTGTCCTTTAGAAAATGCGATGCCCTTTTTGAGCCAAGATATTCCACATATGTGTAGTGCATATAGAGACAGTCATATCTGGGTCCCAGTTCTGCTATTAATAGCAGACAGACCTTAGGCAAGGTACTTAACCCCTCCAGGTCTAATTTTCTTCATTCTTAATGAGTGATAATACTTGAATCTACTTCTTACAATTGTGAGAATTAAATGAGATAAATTATTTTAAACTATTAGCATAGTGTCTTGCACATGAGTGTTTCAGAAATGATACAAATAATCATGTTAAAAGCTTCAGTTCTAATACAAATATTATGTAGTATTCAGTTTCAGAAGGTTTCCTTTCTCTGTAAGATGTCTTCCATTATTTTTAAGTGCATCTTCTTAGAGTTCTTTTTTATTTTAAACTTAAGAATTCTGTAGTTTGAGGTTAGACCTAGAGTGAATGGCTAGTTCCCCTTAGAAGAATGCTGCCCTCCTTGTTCATTGATCCAGTGAGCATTTATTAAGCATTTATCATTCCTAGAGTGCTGGGCTCCATGCTATATCCCAAAAGTTCATGGTGTAATGGTACATAGGCATATAAACAAATTATTAAATGATTTAATAAAAGTTATATTAGCAGAATGTGCAGGGCAGTAGAAGTACTAAAAAGTGGGCACTTAACTCCAGCCTGCAAAGGCAGAATAAATTACATTTAAGAATAATCTGGAATCATGAGGAGCAATTATAGTTATAAATAACTAAAAATCTGAATCATATTCCCTACCTCACTTCATTCTTTCCACAAACACCTATAGAGCACCTGCTTTGTGTCAGGTGCTTTGTCTGATAAATGACAGAGACTTGGCTCTCAAAAGCACTCACAATCAAGTGAAGAGTGGAAGTAAGCATGATACACTAAGTAGTGTTAGAGAAGTAAGTAGAAGGTGCTCTGTGAGAACAGCCAAAAGGCTCCTAACCAAGTCTTGCAAGGTCAAGCAAAGGGTTCCAGGAGAAGTATTCTCTAAACTAAGCCTCGAAAGATCAGCAGAGTTCAACATTAAGGGAGTGTGGATAGAAAAATGCATTGGTGGGGAAGTAGCACATACAAATCTATTATACCAAGGCAAGTGGGAGCATATGGAATTCAAGGCACCAAAAAGTAGTTCAGTCTGCTTAGAGCAGGAAGTGGGGAATGGGAAGAGACTGGGCTGAAGACAAAGAGTCATTTTGTTAAGGGCTCTCTAAGCCATGGTAGGGACCTCATTCTGAGGGCAATGAATACTTTAAAAAAAGGTCTGTGTATAAAAGTAGTATAATCATAGCTATACCTCAGAAAGATCGCTCAGGTGCTTGAGGGGTTAAACTGGAAATAAAGAGACAAGATAGAAGGTTGCTGCAATAATCCTGGTAAAGATAAGAGTTTTTTAAACAGGATAATGGTAGTGGGTATAGTTTGGAGAGATATTTGGAAGATAGAAGTGACTGGATTTGCTTATGTGAGGAGTGAGGGATAGGAGGAATTAAGGATAATGCCAAGATTTCTGTCTTGGCAGTCAAAGGCTGATTATATTTTCATTCTGATGGGGATCTCAGAAGGAGGAGCTGTGCTTTGGAAGAAAACAAAGAGCTCGGTTTGAACAAGTTAAACTGGAAGAAACATTCCTATGAAATCTTTAAAGACAGTTAGATAAAGTATCTACGAGGGAGGTGATATTCAACATGTTCTGGAAATACAAATTTGGGATTCACCAGCAAAGAAGTGGTCATAGAAGCCTTAGGAGTATTAGAGATTGCCAAGGTAGAAGAAATTGAATGAAAGGAAAAAAGGTATGAAGACAGAGACTGTGAAATACCAACATTTATGGAATTGGCAAATGTAGAGGAGCATACACAATGACCTCACAGGAACAAGCAGAGAGATTAGAAGAAAACAGAAGAGAGTATTATTTCATTCTGATGAGAATCTCAGAAAGAGGAGCTGTGCTTTGGAAAGAGTAGTATGAAGAGAAAGAAGTCACTACTATCATGAGTTACAGATAGTTTAAAATTAGGACTAAAAAAATCATTTAAAATAAATAACTACAGACACATATGACTAATGGTCAAGGAAATATCAAGAATACAGGTAAAATCAGTTGTCAAACTGATGTCCTTGTCCAAGCAAGAGATGATGAGATCTGGACTAGTTCAATAGTAATGGGATTATCAGTAAGGGAAAGGTTTAAAGATCTGGACATATTTGGGAATTACAGATGACAATACTTAGAAATGAGGGATGAGAGGAAAAAACAGAGTCAAGGAGAAGAGGGATGGTAAATTTAATTAGGGGATTGCTAAAATTGAGGAATGATTCATATTTCCAACACTAAAATGATCTTCAGCTCAGAAGGGAAGTCAAAAAAAGAGAGACTCAGTGAAGAATCACCAATTATCCCTGTGAATCAAGAGTATATGCAGAGGGAGAAAAGGAGAGAGACAAGAGGATTCTGGGAACACCATCCAATGAAGGAGCAGAAGGAGTGCCTAGAGGAGCATTCACTGAGTTAGAAAGAGAGTCACAAGAACAGTACTAACTAAACTAACCAGTCCAAACTAAAAGAAACAAGGAGAGCATCCACAATATCAAATGCTACAGAAAGTTTCAATTACATGAGATGGCTCTCCAGGACTGACTCAAGGAACTCCAGTTCTTAGCCTACTTACTTATGGTGTGAAGTTATGAGAAGAGAATACCCCTGGAAATACCCAGCACTTGGATTAACAAATTGCTCTCTCTCTCTCTCTCTTTCTCTCTCTCTCTCATATATATATACATACATATATATATATATATATACACACACATATATACATATATATACATATACATATGTATATGTATATATATGTATATATGTGTGTGTATATATATATATATATATATATATATACAAATTTCTGGCAGAAATTCAAGATTTTAGTTTTGGTAAAGTTCATTGCCAAAGAGTGATTTTTTAATGATATGTAAAGTAAAAGCTATAGTAAAGACTTGATAAACAAAAATGAGAAAAAAAATCTGTAAGCAACAATTTAAAGAGCACACAATATGAAATATCATCTGAAATATTATGTGGTTGTTCTCTAAAATACCATGGATTTGCTCAGCTGCTTATTGAAACCAGATTATACTTAGCAAGTTGACATCCAGCATCCTTTAAGACTTTAAATACACACACACACACACACATATATACATATACATATATATATATATATATATATATATATATATAATTTATTCCAGAAAAAAATAAATATTTTAATGATAATCAGCAACATATTCTGGCTGAATATAATTTCAAAATAGATACTCTGGATAAAGTTGCAAATGTTTAAACAACTATAAATAAAAACTGGATAATGTAAACTATGGAAAGAAAGCAAGCTTAAATTCAGAAGCTGTTCTAAAAACTCACAGGTGATTTAATTCACGTTAGTGAGATACTTTGGTTGAACCTAAACGTCTTAAATTACATAATAATTATATTAATGGGTAAATACATCAACCATAATATAGGCTTATCTTCTTCCATACACAAGCAGTTTTCCTTCATGTGTTTGCTAATTTGTTTTCATAGATATTAAATTGGTATTTCTAATAAAATAAATGCTCCATACTAAATGCTAGGTTGAATATAAATATATTATAAAGTATCTCAATGTACAAAGACTGCATTAAGAATTAGGTATATCTAAGTGCACTGGTTCTATCACCTGGAATGATACCAGGTTTGTACCATTCCTCCAACTCACTCCACCCTCACATCTCTGGGCTGTTTTTGCATTGAAAAACCCAGAATTGTTTGCAGTTCACAAAGTCCTTACATTATGAATTCAGACAGCCTGAAATTACTTGATGCCAAGATCCAACAATCTCCCAGCCTATAATAAATCCACAAATGGAATTTATAAGCAACAGAAACAATAATAGAACATTTTGTTCTTTTAAACTAAAGTTCTGGACCAGCGGCTAGCTTAGTGGCCAGAAAAGTTATGTTTTGGCTCCAGACCATTGTACAATGCCTCTTAAGGATTCAATAATAAAAACAGAATCCCTAGCTTCCAGAGTAAGCTGCCACACTCTGATCTAATAGAGTAGCCATATTTATTAATATCCATATCATCATTTTAATACCCTACTTTATCTTTCCAGGAGAGTGCATAGAGTGCAATGAAAGCCACATTTTACAAGCCAATTTTAAATGCCTTTTAATGATGATTCACGGTGCTCTAACACAGATTTCTCATCAATATCACCATCCTACAGGCATGCATTAAAGCTGCAAATCATTTCTTGGGTGGTGTTACTGTCAGATTCCAAATGTACTACAAACATAACTCAGAGGTCTGAGTTAAGCATCACCCTTGAATGCAATGGGTATAATCCGATTTCTGCAAACTGAAAGTAATGCCAGTCATACCAGAGATAGATTTGAATGCCCTTGTTTGGAAGATAAGTCTGAATCTCTCTCTCTCTTTTCTCTCTACTCTAGATGAGACAGCCAAACACTTTTTAGTTCAGAACCATCCCAACCCCTCCCAAAATAACCATGAGTTGAACATCTGTCTAGTTTTCACAATTTGCAAATCATTTGATTATTTAAATCTTTCCCCCCTACTAAATGTTAATCAGCATTCCTGCTGGTGGTCCTTAGGGTTGTTACCATGGAACTTGTAAATTATTTTAAAGATGTAGCTTAGATAAAAAGGGGACACCTGTGGATGAGTTCCTTCCATTACATTAGCATAAACCCTTACAGGCCAATTTCTGCAACATTGTGATAAACTGCTGGAAATAGAAATGCTTGACACAAAACATGGTGGAAAGGCTTAAATTGTTCTGGGTCTTTAGCATACTTTCACATTGGTATTAAGAATGTTAGAAATAATTTAATCATTGCCTGATTATAGCGATGTTAGGAGTAATGAAATCCTTGCCTTATTACATATGGACTCATTCAGAGCCTCATTATTTATTTGGCAAGCATTAAGCATCAAATCAATTTAGTCAGATACTTGAAAATGAGAAATTCAAGATGAAAGTTAAAGTGAAGATTAAGAGGTAAAATTAAAACTATTTATTTCTAGCAGGCACAGAGCAATTTCCTTTGCAAGAGACCTAGCCCATGAGAGTTTAAATAAGAAGGGCAAATGGTAGAGTCCATCCCAAAGAAGGGAACCAAAAATGAAGAATAATTGGCAAAGCAGCTTCTACTTACATTTGCCGGGGTCAAATGACATAGGAAGAAGAGAGTGATAACTTTGATTTGTAGCTATGGAATACACTCTGTGCTTTTATGCATCTGATTATTATTGGAATGGTTTCCATTTCCAGCTCAATAGAAATGGGAAGAAGGGAAGTACATACTAATCATTTGGGAATTTGTAGTTTCATTTTGCATATGAAAAGCTACTGACATTAGTAGGATGCAAATAATGTATTCACTAGTGTTTTGGTTTTGGCCTTAGAGTAGTGGCCACATCAATGACACATATTTTCACATTGCAATGCATATTGCACTCACACTTAAATTGAGGCTGGAGATAATGCCATTGTAAGCAGCTTTTTGGTTGTTCCTTGTAAGGATATTTTCTAATGTATTGATCCATGACAATAATTAGTAGATTGGGTCACAGGAAGCTGATCAAGCTCCTTGTGTAATGGGGAATAATTGCCAATAAAATCACACAGGAAGGCTTAAGGAAAAAAATAACTTCTTCCGCTTGAGCATAGAGGTAATTTGAAGTAGAGCCAAGACAATCATAGGGCAGTATTTGGATCTGTTACCCTGGCTCTAACACACTAGATAGCAATACATATGATCACACACAGAACCAGTGGCAGATGGAAGAAGTTGGACTTAATTCTAGTCTTTCTGAATAAGGTGAGAAGCTAGACATTTAGACTGAATGTTGGAAGTGGGCCAGAGCATTAACTACAGAAAGAAAGAGCCATGTTACTACTGAAAGGGATAGTGTTTAGTGTAGGAACAGAAGGGATATATTCTTTGTATTAAGGAAATGGGACAAAAAAAAAAAAAAAAACAACTAGAAAATGGAAATCAACATTCTTATCGCACCAGGCACTGGGTTATAAGCTTTACATATAGCATTTCATATGATCCTTCTAATAATCCTTCAGGCTGAGAAATAGTCAAGTTTAATAAAAGAAAAAATAGTTTTAGGCAGATTATTTCGCTGTTCCTGGTCATACTTGTTGGAAATGACTGACCTGAATATAAAACCAGCTGTCTGATTCTAAAACTTATTCTTATAAAAAAATGCATCTTGGTTTACCCAGCATGTACCATCAGGTAAAATAAACCCTATCTCCCCACAAATATCACCCAATTGAACATACCATATCTTGGCATTCTCCACATTTCTATCAGTCAGCTAGAGAAGACCTGAGGCCAAACAGCTTCTGTGAAGTGACCTCAAATTCAATAAACAGTCATTTAATCTGCTGAAGTGGTGAAAGTGACTTTAGTCTCAGTCAGGAGTGAATCAATTCACCCCCATCAGAATGTTTTTTTAATGCATAGATTTTACTAGTCACTAGAGCTCACTAGAGAGTCAAGCCTAGTGTAATATGAGGAAATCCTCTTAAAATCTGCTTTTGTTTTACTCAGGTTTGCTTGAAGATCTTAAGTAAAAAGAGACAATATTAATGTAAAGGAGAGGAACTAAAATAAATAAACAAACAAACAAACAAGTGGAACTAATGAGCTCTTTTAAAAATATACACATATTTTTAACTTAAATTCAAGTTAATTAACATACAGTGTGGTGTTGGTTTCAGGAGTAGAACCCAGTGATTCATCACTTACATATAACACCTAGTGATCATCCCAACAAGTGTCCTCCTTAATGCCCATCACCCATTTAACCCATCCCCCCACCCAGCACCCCTCCAGCAACCCTCAATTTGTTCTCTGTATTTAAGAGTCTCTTATGGTTTGCCTCCCTCTCTGGTTTTATCTTATTTTATTTTTCTTTTCCTTCCCCTATGTTCATCTGTTTTGTTTCTTAAATTCCACACGCGTGAAATCATATGGTATTTGTCTGACTTATTTCACTTAGCTAAAATAAATAATAAATAATAAATAAATAAATAAATAAATAGGAGGAACTAATGAGCTCTTTTGCTGGGCTTACCTTTGCATTATATTGCCACCCACTGCCAGTCCCTATGCTATTTTCTAGAAAGACCTATTTATTTCTCATATGACTCATCATATTAGGTTGCAATATTCTGTTTATCATATCAAGATTTGCTCTGTTTACATCTGAGCTAATAACATGTAGCCACCCAAGTATAATAAAACATAAGTGATAGTATGTTGGAAATGTTCTTTGGCTCTTTGTAGAAGTCAATTCATATTCTAATGCCTTTATGAATAATCCTTTCATTTTTAGGAAGTTTACATTTTTCCTTCTTTAAAGAAATTTTAATTCCCTAGTATTTCATGAATTCATAATTGTTCATGTGATTAAGATAAAAGTAGGCTGACTACTCTTATAAATATTTGCTGTCCCATGTGATCATTACAGCCAAGTCAAAATTGTTTTGTTTTGTTTTTTAAAATAAAGAATCTTTACAAATAAGAGACATCTTATTGCTAATGCTACTGAGCCTTTCTAGGCAATAAAGGGAAACAGTGTTGTGAGTATACCAGAAGAGAAAGATGGAATGTGGTGTCTTTCCAAATATTACATTGAAGAATATGCATGGGAAATAATATAAATACAGTTTAAAATGAAATTCAAAGAATTTGACAGCAAGAAGTCCTAGTAAAGAGTCTTAAACAATTCCACACATCTTTATTTTTTGGATTATAAAAGTTCAGAGGAGATGTCAGAAATTGTGCTATGTTTATTTTTTAAATGTTTATTTATTTATTTAGAGAGAGAGAGCGAGCAAGAGACTGAGAGAGAGAGAGAGAGCGCATGTGTGTGTATGAGTGGGAAACGGGCAGAGACAGAGAGAGAGGGAGAGAGAGAATCCCAAACAGGCTCTGGTGCAGAGCCCGACTTAAGACTTGATCTCACAAACTAAATAGTAAGATAATGACCTAATTTGAAACCAAGAGTCAGATGCTTAAACAACTCAGCCATCCAGGTGCCCCCAAATTTAGCAATGTTTAAATATTACCCAATAAATGTTACGAACTGTTGAGTCATTGAGTGTATGTGAATTTGAAGTAGTGAGGGAAGAGAGGATGTGCTGACACCAATAAAGGAAATAATTTTGACTATTTAAAATAAGAACTTTTTTAAAAAATGGAAGACAAAGGGAGGAGGTTACACTAAGGCAGGCAAAAAGAGAATTAAAACCACATAAAAAATTGTGTGAGGTGAGTTGCTACAGCAGAATGAAAGAACAAAGAAAAAATACAACAAACATTCTATTCATCACCAAGTATTTGAGACTAAATAAGTCTTAATTTCTATTATTTTTAAATTTTGATTTCTTATGTGAATCATTTCTTTTTCTCCTCATTTTGAAAGGTTTGAAAGTCATCTTGCTAACAGATCTCAAACCAGGTCATGGAGAACTCCCATTTCCTTTTTTGGGGGGAATTCATTAACGAGCAAAGAAGTTTCATTTCTGGCCATGGAAATTAATTCCATGTGGCCAACCATTCCATTCCATCTACTCAGACAACATGCTACATTTATATAACTACATATATAGCATATAATCATCAACTACCTCTATTTTTGGACTCCCCACACTGTGGAGGGGAAATAGTAAAGAAAAAATGCTAGCGACAATTTATACCCAAACACTATCCATCTAAAGTGTTATATTAGAGGACTGTGTTGACATCAGCTTCAGGGGGCAATAGCATTCCCATATTCATGTAGCCTAACAGAGAATGTATAAAAGTGAGCCCTTTGAACCTCCCTGGTTATATCTATTTGTAAAGTGGAATGATTCATGAATAAATCCTGTCAACATGAAGCATGATATAATTTCTCCCATCCTGAAAGTTTTCCACTCTGAACACCATTTACTCCTCCCTGTACCATCCATTCCTCTATTCCTTTTTATAGAAAACCTCCTTAAACTCTCTGTCTCCAATTCCTCTTTTGTCGTTCTCTTTTTTTCTACCTTATGATTGTGAAATAAAACACAGATTTTATATGAAAATGCATACCAAATTTATACCTTAACCAATTATTGTAAGGTAACATCTATGTAAAATATCACTCAGGTTATGAAATAAAATATTCCCCACAGCCCAGAATCCCCTACATGCCCTTGATGTAATGTTTTCCCTCCCACCTGTGGATAACCAGTATCCTAATCTTTATTCTGTTTTTCTCCTTGCCTTTTAAAGAGTAGTTCATATTATTATGCTTCCATAAAAAATACACTTTAACTTTTCCTATTTTTGAAGGTTATGTAAATGGAAAAATTACAGTTTCCATTTTACTCAATATTATATTTTTGAGATTTACCCAATCTCAAAAATTGGGATAGAGAATGGCCAATTTTGCAGCAGGTGAAATTTAGTCAGTAGTAGAATGTTTGTAATTGGTTTTCAAAAGCTCACCATTCAGATAACTTTAAAAGGTCCAAGGGCTACATACTAGCTTTAACTTCTAATCAAGGTTCTTGTCAGTTTTGTTTCTCACTGTATACAGCAATATCTGAGATATGGTAAATATTCAACATATATTTTTGTTATTGAATGAATATGAAATTATATTCTAACAACTTATTCAACTTGCTGCCTGTCCCTTCATAGCCAAGATCAGGGACCCCAATCATGAACTTTTTATTTTTCTCTGGTAACTTCAACTTTAACCTTCTAGCAAATGGGGTAGAATAAATATATTAATATTAAAATGATGTATTAAATTTATGAGCTTAGCACAGTTCAGATTACAGTGAGAATCACAGAAATATTAGTCCATTTAAGAAATATGAATTTTGGGTGCCTGGGTAGCTCAGTCGGTTAAGTGTGTGACTTAAGCTCAGGCCATGAACTCACAGTTTGTGTGTTCAAGCCCCACATCAGGCTCCGTGCTGACAGCTCAGAGCCTGGAGCTTGCTTCGGATTCTGTGTCTCCCTCTCTATCTCTGTCCCTCCCCCACTCACACTCTGCTCTCTGTCTCTCTCTCAAAAATAAATAAACATTAAAAAAAGAAATAGGAATTTTCTTGATTTGTATTCAAGCACTTCATATATTCTGTCTTCTTAATATTTGAGGGGCTGCTAGAAGTCTGTATCTGTCTCAGATAGGTAGCCTAGTTTGTGTTATCATCAGAGACATGTTGAACTGACAAACCATGAACACTTACCCTACAACCTGCCTACAAATGCTTTACAGCTGTTAAAAGTCTTGGAATCCAGACTGAGTGACAGTAAACATTGATTTCAACACTTCCCAATTCAACAGGTGAAATTATATTGTGCAGTACCTATTGTATAGTATCTTGCTTCTTCACAGGATAATGAAATGAGGTTCAACATAATTGCATGCAAGATGATGGGATGGACTGGATACTAATTCAAGAGCTACTGAATCTGTCCAGCTCAGTGCTGGCATTTTGTCACAGACTTTCCTACCAGTGTATATTTTTTCCCCTTCAAAACATATATGTGGAGAATCCCTTTCTTTTTTAAGGGCAGGAAACATAGTAGTAAATTCTAGATCCCCTTCATGTGACTTTCACATGTCATTTGTGACCAAGTAATTACAATATTGATAAATTCTTCTATTGCTACAGAAAGGAAGAAATCCAAGCACCTATATTTATCACCATTTTTTTTTCCAAAAAGCATCTTGTAAAATAACCTTTAGATTAGGAGTATGTTTTTTTTAAATTAGTTTTCAAATAGTTTAAAAGCAGGAACATGAATAACTAAACTAAAATTTCATTGGGAACTTGCAAAAGCAGATGCTTGTTTTACAAGTTAAAAGAATCTTTGTCAGTAGAGCTTTGGACTATAAGCTAGGAGGTCTGATTTGTTTGCATTCTAGGCCATTATCTAATCCTGAGACCATAAATAAGATCCTTGAACAGTGTGCATTTCATTTTATATGTCAAATAGCAATGATACTTTACATACCTCTATGGCTTTATATGAAAAGCAGGTTCTGCCAATATATGAAAAAATGCTTATGAAAGTATTATGCAATCCACAAATATTTGTTATCAGATTCTTTTATGTACACAGAGCATTGTGCTATATTTGATGGAGAAATGACTCAGGCAGATGAAATCATCACAGCTAGTCAATCTCCCTTTTGTAACCACCTATAAATTCTGTTACGATCCCCCAAAGAGCAAAGAATGGCTTACATATATTTGGCTTCTTGATGCTGAATAACTCATGGACCTAACAGAGGAAAAACTAGTTGAACTTTAGTGCTTTAATTGAGATGAACAAGAGAAATGAATCAAGGTATATCTTGAATATTGACTATAATAATGTCTCTTGCCATTATGGAGTTTGCTAGTTAGCCTTTTTTCACAGAACTAGAACAAACACTTCTTAAATTTGTATAAAACCACAAAATACCTCCAAAAAACCAAGACAATCTTGAAAAAGGAAAGCAAAGCTGTAGGGCATCACAATCTGGACTTCAAGTTATATTACAAAGCTGCAGTAATCAAAACAGTATTGTACTGGAACAAAAATAAACACATAAATCAATGGAACAGAACAGAAAATCCAAAAATAAGCCCACAAGCGTGTGGTCAGCTAATCTTCAACAAAGCAGGAAACAATACCCAATGGGCAAAAAGACAAGTCTCTTTAACAAATATTAGGTATTTGTTGGGTATTGGGAAAACTGGATAGCAACATGCAAAAGAATGAATGAAACTGGACCAATTTCTTACACCATATAGAAAAATAAATTCAAAATGGATTAAAGACCTAAATGTGAGATAAGAAACCATAAAAATCCTAGAAGAGAACACAGACAGTAATCAGCAAAGGACACAACCAACAAAACTAAGACAACCTACTTAATGTGAGGAGATATCAGCAAATGATATATGTGATAAAGACACTATATCTTTAGCTATAGAGAACAAACTCATGGTTACCAGAGGGGAGGTAGGTGGGGGTATGGATGAAATAGGTGCTGGGGATTAAGGTGTACACTTGTGAGCACCAGGTGATTAAAATAAAAACTAAAAAAAAAAGAGAATATATCAACTACAAATATATACAAACCCAATATTAGAGAAACTAAACATCTAAAAAACTATGAACAGAATTGAAGGGAGGAATAGACATTAATACAATAATAGTGAGGTATTTCAAAACCCACTTTAACATTGGATAAATCATTCAGACAGAAAATTCATAAGGAAAAATGAGGACCTGAATAACACTGTTCACCAAATGGACCTAATAGATATATATATAACATCCCATTCAACAATTACAGACTACACATGCTTCTTAAGCACACATAGAACATTCTCCAGGAAAGATCATATTGTGGGCCAAAGAGAAAGCCTTGACAAACTTAAGAAAAGGGAATTACTATGTCGTATCTTTGCCAACCACAATGGTATGAAGTCAGAAATCAAAAAAGGTGGCAAACTGACAAATTCACAAATAACTGGAAATTAACACTACAGAACACTACAGAACAACAAATGGGTCAAAGAAGAAGAAAAGTAGTAAATCAGAAAGTATCTTGACAAAAACAAAAAAGAAAACACAACATATCAAAACAAAACTTTTAAGATAATGTAAAAGCAATTGTAAGAGGGACTTTTATAGCAAAAAAAAATGCCTACATTTCAAAAAAAGAAAGATCTAAAAAAAAACTAACTTTATGCTGGAAGGAACCAGAAAAGGAAGATTAACTAAGCTGAAAGTTAGCAGCTGAAAGGAAATAATAAAGATTAGAGCAGAAATGAATGAAATAGAGACTAGAAAGAAAATAAAAAAGATACAACTATTGGTTGATTTCTTGAAAAGATAAACAAAAATGACAAATCTTTAGCTATCCTAACCAAGAAAAAAAGAGAATACTCAAATAAACAAAATTATAAATGAAAAAGGAGACAACCTACTAAGGCTGAATAATAAAGAAATAGAAAATTTGACAGACCAATAACTAGTAAAGAAATTGGAGTAATAATCAAAAAGCACCTAACAAAGAAAAGCCCAAGACCTGATTGTTCTACCAATGAACTCTACCAAACATTTAAAGAATTCATGACAATCCTTTTCAAATTCTTCCAAAAATCAAAAGGGAGAAAATTCTTCCAACCTCATTCTTTGAGGCCAGCATTACCCTGATGCCAAGTCATACAGGACAACACAAAAAAAACTATAGGCCAATATCCCTGATGAACATAGATATTAATATCCAAAATATATAAGGAACTTATACAACTCAATAGCAAAATACAATCTTATTTTTAAGTGGACAGAGAACCCGAACAGATGTTTTTCCAAGGAAGACACCCAAAAAGCCAATAGGTACATAAAAAGATGCTCAACATCACTAATCACCAGGGAAATGTATATCAAAACCATAATGAGATATCACCTCACACCTATTAGAATGGCTATTATCAAATAGACAAGATATAACAAGTGTTGGCAAGGATGTGGAGAAAAAGGAACCCCAGCGCCTTACGTGGGAATGTAAATTGATCAGCCCCCCACCTGCAACAAGTCCCACTTTTCTGAAACGGATTCTTTCAACTATAGTGTCAGTGTCCAGTACTACTCTCTAGTCCTCTAGTATGTATATCTTCACTCTCCCTCAGCTCCTCCCTTTCTCTCACTCCTCAAACCAATTAATCACCAGATCAATTTAATTCTACTCAATAAATATTATTGGAGTTGGAATCTGTCCAATTTTATCCAGTCCCACTTCTACTTCTCTAATTCAGTCAACCATTCATTCAAAACAAAACAAAACAAAACAAAACAAAACTCTTTTCAATATCCACTCCATTTTAGACACTGTGCTATGGTACAGGCACTGGGGAAATATTGGTGATCAAACCAGATGGTATTTGAGGCTTCATGGAGCGTCTATCACCATTTATGAATTGCTACCAGAGACTCATCATTTGCATCCTTTTCTCCAGATATGTCAGAATTATTCCAACAACTTTTTTATATTGAGGACATATAATTTTATCCTAAAATGAAATTTCACATATTATACTCCTTACCATACCTTTCAGTGGATCCCTAATGCTCTAAGACAAAGACTAACCACCATAACATGGCCTACAAGACCCATTTTGATTTGGCCACAACACATATCTCTGTACTTATATTATTAATACTACCCCCAACCAGTTTCACCTTTACCTGGAACAATATGATCCAGCCACACTTCCCATTTCTATAAACCATAAGGCTATTTCTACCAGAACATACTACTTTCTCTTTGTGAAACACCCACACTCCCTCTTGATCTAGCTGCTCACTCCTAGCAAGCATTGAATGACACATCCACTCACTATACTTGTTTTGTTTCCTTTCTCAACTATCTTCATGGAATCTTCTATGATGCTAAGCTGTTTAAAAGCAGTTCTTATTTAGGATTTTTCTTACATTAAGATTATCAAATCATACTCATAAAAAACCCTTGTACATGCTAGACAAAGTGCGTATCACTGTAAATATAATATCTGCCTCCTCTAACCCTAGCTATATAAAACCAGACTTTTGGGAGGGAAACCCAGTTACGGTTTTAAAAATCCTCAAGGTATGTTGACACTCATTCCTGGTTAAGAAACACTGTGTGTCCATGCACATACAAATACACACACACAAGCAATTTTCAAAAAAGAAAAGAAGTAGTGCACTTGATCAGTGATTTTTGAAGTGTTATCCTACAACCAGTAAGATCAGTGTCATTTTTACATGTAAGAAGTACCAGTTCTTGAAAAACACCCAGACATACTGAATCACAAATTTCCAGTTAAGTGGGACCCAGCAATCTTTATTTTTGCAAGCCCATAAGGTATTTCAGATAAGGATGGTATACCCTACCCTACCTTATGTATGCAAAGCATAAGTTGGTATTTGATTATAGTAGCCTTCCCCTTTGACAGCAGCCATGGTCTCAGAAACATTCTCAAAAGAAGGATGCAGAAATATTGATAATCACATCAAAAACCATAAGATACCTAGGAATAAACCTAAGAGGTAAAAGGTGTGTACTCTGAAAACTATAAAACACTGATGAAATAAATTGAATATGACACAAAGAAATGGAAAAACATTCAATGTTCATGGATTGGAAGAACAAATATTATTAAAATGCATATATTACTCAAAGAAATCTCCAGATATAATGCAATTCCTATCAAAATACCACCAGCATTTTTCACTGGGCTAGAACAAACAATCCTAAAATTTGTATCAAACCACAAAAGATTCTGAATAAAAACTCTTGCAAAAATAAAGCAAAGCTGGAGACACAGCAGTTACAGACTTTAAGTATATTACAAAGCTCTAGTAATATAGACAGTATGACACTGGCACCAAAACAGACACATACATCAATAGAACAGAGTAGAAAATCCAGAAATGAACCCACAATTATATGTTCAAATAATCTTCAACAAAGCAGGACAGTATTTACAATTGGGGGGGGGGGGCAGTCTCTTCAACAAATGGCTTGAGAAAACTGGACAGTCACATACAAATGAAAATGTATTACTTTCTTACACACACACAATGATAAATTCAAAATGTATTAAAGACCTAAATGTGAGACAGGAAACCATAGAAACACTAGAAGAGAACACAGACAGTAACCTCTTTGACAATGGTCATAGCAACTTCTTACTAGACAGATCTCCTGAGGCCAGGTAAACAAAATAAAAAATAAACTATTGGGAATTCATCAAAATAAAATCCTTCTGTACAGTGAAGGAAATAAGCAACAAAACTAGAAGGAAATCTATGGAACGGGAGAAGATATTTGTAAATGACATATCTGATAAAGGGTTAGTATTCAAAATCTAAATCTAAAAATCTTATTTTAAAAATCTAAAAAATCTAAAATTTAAAAAACTTATCAAACTCAACATCTAAAATACAAATCATCCAGTTAAAAAAATGGGCAGAAGACATGAATAGACATTTTTCCAAAAAAGACATAGAGATGGCGAACAGACACATGAAAAGATGTTCAACATCAACTTATCAGGGAAATGCAAATCAAAACTACAATGAGATATCACTTCACACCTGTCAGAATGGCTAAAATCAACAATACAAGCAACAATAGGTGTTGGTGAGGATGGGGAGAAAGGGGAACCCTCGGGCACTGTTGGTGACAATGCAAACTCACCAGAGTGAGTGTAGCCACCCTAGAAAACAGTATGGTGTTTCCTCAAAAAGTTAAAAATAGAGCTTCCCTATGTTTCAGCAATTGCACCCCAAGGTATTTACCAAAAGGACACAAAAAATATTAATTCAAAGGGATATATGTTATGTACTCAATGTTTATAGCAGTGTTATCTATAATAACCAAATTATGTCAACAGCCTGAGTGTTCACTGATTGGTGAATGGATAAAGAAGAGATAGCATGCACTATGGAATATTAGCCACAAAAAAGAATGAAATCTTGTCATTTGCAATGATATGGAAGGAGCTAGAGAGTATTATGGTGAGCAAAATAAGCCAGTTAGAGAAATACAGATACTATAGGGTTTCACTAAGATATGGAATTTAAGAAACAAAACAAATACATATGCGGAGAGAAAAAGCAGTAAAGCTGGAAACAGACTTAACTATAGAATACAAACTGATGGTTACTGGAGGAGGGTTGGGCGGTGAGGATGTGTTAACCAGGAGATGGGGATTAAGGAGGACACTTGTGATGAGCGTCAAGTGTTGTATGTAAGTGATGAATCACTAAATTCTACACCTGATATTAAAAAATAATAATAATAAAGAGTCAAGGAAAGAAAAACAGAGAAATATTGATAATCAGAGTTATACCTTGAAGTGAAATCTTTCTGTGATTTTTACTGCAAGTTCCTATAGGATTCATACTATTCCTCAGCACATAGAAAACTGTTTAGAACATATGCTTGAGCAATGGAGGAGAGAGGGTTGGCTGTGAAGACATGAACATTGAGATACCTATGAGAAAGGGAAGAACAAAAGAGATGGTGTGGAGGAAAGCTTCTCTGAAATGAAAAGAGAAGTGTTGGAGGCAACAGTAGAGAGGAAACCAGATAAATAGAAAATTTAACAGGGCATAATAGATTGAAGAGAATCCAGAATTAAGAGAGGTTTTAGCTAATATAATTTTAAATTCAGTCACATTAATGTATGTTCATAAACTGTTTGAGCCATGTAACTAAGGACCTAGTGCCTGGTTTTGATATGGTATAATGGCAGAAATTTTCCTAACTGGTCTCATTGCCGGGGAAAGAGGAGGCAAAGAAATACTTTCAAATCAGTTAAATCATAAATAGTATTTCCAAGTAGGATAAAATTGAGGAATTCAAGACAATTTTGGGAATTTTTGAGTTTTTAAAATGTCACTATAATGGGTTCAATACAACACTAAGGCCTTACAACCCCATTTTTTCTATTGTCATTGGAAAGTCTTTTTCTTTGAATCATGGCATTACCTATGACCTACTAAATGTTTCCTTGTTTGAGAGGAACTGGATATTTTCAAGAAATATCCACATCTTTTTTTTATCCAAGCCATTACATGTTTAAAATTTCAATAGGTTCAAAATAGTATATAAACAGAGTAACCAGAGTTTTAAAATATATTTATAGTCACTATATTGTACACCTGAAACCAATGCTGCACTGCATGCTAACTAATGGGAGTATAAATACTTAAAAGAAACTACAAAAAAATAAAATAAATTTATAATAGTCTCATTTAATAAATATCTCTTATATTGTCCATTATTTTACAAATATTTTGAAAGCTTGAATAGGCTCATTTGAATATACAGCTTCCTACTAGAATTTGTGTAACTTTGCTGTCACCAACAGGTTTCTGTGTGAATTAAATGTTTTTATCTCAGTATGTTTTCATTATATCTAACAGTTAAAAATCAAGGAATAAGCCACACTGTTATTTTTCTTAAACTTGAGATGCTCTGTAGAGTGCAATTAAGCATTAACATATTACATCTGGGAAAGTAATTATTATTTTTTGATTTGCCTGAAGAGGATAGTGTGGACATATATCAGCCAAAGAGCCATTTATATTTTTTTTCTCTAGCAGTAGATTTATTTCTCCATTAAATGTAGAAAGATCATCAATATCCACTACATGGCTTCAATTAACTGAACATTTTGTCAACCACTGCTATTCTCCAGCTGCCACATATACCATATGAAATAATAGAGAACCTATCCTGTTTTCTCATCTTCCTTCTCAATTAAACAAAAGAAAATAGAATGACAAGAGGACATTAACACTAAGGCTGCCTTTTAGTTGGCATCTGCACTTCTACAGACAATTTATAAAAAATTGTGTAAAAGAAGAACCAATGTAAAAGCAAGAACACAAAGGTGTTCCCTTCCCCCTACCTTATCCCATTTTTAATGCCCTTGGCTCTTATGCTTCACAAAGTCTCATCATCACCAAGCCATAAAAGAGAGGGATTCAGAGAGTATTACCCTTTGACCACCACAGAAATACCCAAGAGAACTATCAGGCAATCGTGAATAAAAAAAATAGTTTATTAATATAATCACACATTACCACAAATTGTTATTATTTTATTTTTCAACAATACAGACTGTTTTATTACTATCATTTAGTATTTTTCAGGATTTCATTAAACCTAAAGTATCCTGGAGAGGATTAAAATGTGTATTCAGCTTGAGTTCATTTATTTTTAATAATGAATGTGTAAGAATTTAGGATCATATACATGACAACATGAAAATAAGAACATAAATTATTCTGATACATTCAAGTGTAGCCCATATGGACAGATTGATTTGGATTACCTAAAAGAACTGTTCTATTTTTTCTGTCCATATTCATTTATCCAGCCACCTACAACATGCTTGGTAAAGTGCTGTACAATTAGGATGCAGATGTCCACTTTAAGACTACTGGCCAGTTGAGTGTGTGAAGATCCAAGCAAATGCTTATAATATAGTAATGACAAGTGCAATTATAGGTGTGTGTGTGTGTGTGTGTGTGTGTGTGTGTGTGTGTGTGTAAGAAAGGGAGAGTTTATATGAATTTGGAAATAAGAAGGAAGTGGTCATGGAAGTGGTCATGGAAGACTTCCTAGAGAAAAAGTTATCTGAAGTGAGTTTTGCAGAATTTGATTAGGAGACTCCAGGATGAAAGAGCATTTGGGATCAAGACATGAAGATATTTCTTAGTTTGTTATTTCTATCTTAATTGAGCAAATACAAATCAGGCCTTATGCTACATGCTTTAAGGAGGAAATCTACTATAATCCTCCTAAGCAACTGTGAGACATTTACTATAATCATCTTTATATAGAGGGTAAAAAGTAGACAACGTGTCCAAAGTCAAACATACTGGATTTTATCTCAGACAGTCTGATTCCAAAGCCCATTTGGTGTACCACTGGAGATAGCGTGGCACTTCTAGGAACATCCTATTTTCTCCATGACTAAGAACTTATAGTATTTAGGGGTGTAGGGAACTATAAGAGGTTACTAAATCAGAAATGAAGGTGTGAAAAAGAAGATATTTTTATATGAAAATACTATGTTGGGACTTTACCCTGTTGACTACATGGTATCTTTGTAGGACTTACAGGATGAATAGAATTATGTATTAGTTTTATAGTAGCTAATTATACATTAATTTTATAATAACCAGTACAGAAGATAGGGGAAATAATCATGAGAGTTAGGAGTTATCTCTATCTCTATCATAAGTCTACCTCGGTTCCATAGTGTAATGATTAGCACTCTGGACTCAAATCCACCACTAACTTAAGAAACTATGGCAATATTTCAAGCAGGAGATGGTAATTTGAACAGAATGAATGGGAACTGAAGAAAAGTGGACAAATTCAGGAGATACTGAGGAGTAATAATCCACAGGGCTATTTTGAAACATTGGATGTGTGTAGAGGGGCAGATAAAAGGAGGAATCTGCAACAACTCAACAACTCTCATGTTTCTAGCTTGAGAAATAATATTTGGATTATAGTGGTTTCGGATGATAGAGAATGTAGGAATAAGATACATTTAGAAGTAGAACAAGGGAAATGATGGATTCTCTTTGGGGAATGATGTCACTGACATATTCCTAGACAGTATCATGGAAGTTGAATACAATGATATTGGATGCAGAGAGAGGTTGAGGCCAAATGTGTATTTGTGTGTTTCTATTTTATAGGCTATTGAACTTGTCTCAGTTGACAAGATCAAGCGGGAGGATAAATTGAAATAGAAGATAAACTGGCTTAGATATCAAGAAAAATAAGATCCCATGAAAGAGGCTGAGAATGCCAGTAAAGAAAGAAGCAGAAAAAAAAATTGTGGAAGGGATCCTTTTAAAGTATAGGCAATTTCACCAGTGTTAAATAATAGAGTGTAAGTTCCATAAGGACCCAAACGTGTATACTCTATGTGGCCTTGAAAGGATAAAATTTGGTTTTACTGTAGGACAGAAGTTAGACTACAGTTAGAGGGGGGAGAGATTGGAGTATCTAGGCAGTAGAGAGGCTCAAGTGATGCCATCATGAGGTTCACAAGGGCTACAGAAGAAATTAAAGCCAGGTTGAAGCTAGGAACTAGATGTTGTGATGCATTTAAAGAACAAAAGTTATATATTATCAAGACACTAAGGAAATTGAATGTCTGAATGGTTATGGTGAAAACAAATGCCACTAACTTAATATTCCAGAGATAAAACGTCTCTGGGCAATTATACCATCTAAGCTTCTGGCCATAGACTGGTAACAAAGAATGGAAATGCAGGTCATCAGAGAAGAAAGGGTCAGAAATTTGGGTAAATGACCATGCAAATGTTCAAAGTACCTAAAGTAGCTAACAGCAGTTGGGGTATAAGGGGAGACTAAGGCAAGAGCCAATTTACAAAATCTCAAAGGTTGGAGGGGCAGGGTTAGATAAGAGACCACCCAGATAGCATGAGCCTCATGTGAGGATGGCTTTTCCCAAAAGGTGAATAAACACTAGTTAAGGCAGTGGAAATGGGGAACTGAACAAGGTCAGCAACTCCTACCAGCTCCAAGATATGCAGAATATGAAAAATCAAAATATCTTCACCAAAAAGAGCAACTAGTAAGCCACAAACTCACCTCACAGCAACCAGAACTTCCACTTCCATAATATTCACCATACCTGTGATTAAAACAGCATATTTGTCTTTGTCATATTTAACTTCTATCAGAGTTACTACATTATATCTATTGTCCCATTCATTACATTCATCCTTGCAGCTTCCATAGAACAGCTATACACATAATAACATTCTAGGAAGTACTGTGTGAATGAAGGGATGGATAGGGGGACTGATAAGAAATATTCCTGTGTCTTTTCCAGTTGGTAACACACACACACACAAAAACAAAAAAATGGATATTTCTCCTCCACATTTGTAACAATACATTTATATTGTTACTTGTATCATCAGCAAACATGCTAGCTAGGGCTTTGAAGTGTTTATTCCAGCTTGCATGATTATCTAACTCCACTATATATTTTGACCAAATTAATCAGTAATATGGCCATAATCCTACTTCAATTTATGTTGTGCATAAACAGTCACAGAGATGAACAAATCAAACTAATTAACTTTGAAAAAAAACCTAGATACCAAAAACCACATTTATGAAAAGAAAATCAGGGGTAATATTGTCAAAGATGCATTAAACATTCTGGTTTTGACTTGAGGCTCACAATTTAATTCCCTTTAATCCGTCTCACTTTTATATTTCCTGATGATGCTTCCATTTGCAGTTTTATAATGTGAAATTACAACACCAGGGACAGCATCAGAATTCTCAACAGAGTGACTGTTGTCACGAGCAAGGCTACAGGTTCAGTCAATAGTTCAGCTAAAAGATCAATATATGTATCTTGTCCAAAGTCTGCTATCTTTCCTTGACAATAACTTCCACTATTCCCTTAAGGAATAACCTGTAAAGGTCTGCAATTTTGTATCTAAAGTCCTCCTTTCTCTCTCACTATCCATTGTCTTGGCAAAACACTTTTTTTTAAAAATATAATTTATTGTCAAATTGGCTAATATACAGTTTGTACAGTGTACTCTTGGTTTTGGGGGTTGATTCCTGTGGTTCATCACTTACATGCAACCCCCAGTGCTCATCACAAGTGCCCTCCTCAATGCTTACCACCCTCTCCCCACCCCCCATCCACCCTCAGTTTATTCTCTGTATTTAAGAGCCTCTTATGGTTTGCTCCCTCCCTCTCTTATAACTATTTCTTCCCCTTCCCTTCCCCCATGGTCTTTGTTAATGAATGAAAACATATGATATCTGTCTTTATTTGACTGACTTATTTCACTCAGCATAATACCTTCCAGTTCCATCCATGTTGCTGCAAAGGGCATGATTTCATTCTTTCTCATTGCCAAAGAGTATTCCATTGTATACACAAACCACATCTTCTTTATCCATTCATCAGTTGATGGACATTTAGGCTCTTCCATAATTTGGCTATTGAAAGCACTGCTATAAACATTGGGGTACATGTGTCCCTATGAATCAGCACTCTTGTATCCTTTGGATAAATTCCCAGTCGTGCTATTGCTGGGTGGTAGGGTAGTTCTATTTTTAATTTTTTGAGGAACCTCCACACTGTTTTCCAGAGCAGCTGCAGAAGTTTGCTTTCCCACCAACAATGCAAAAGAGATCCTCTTTCTCCACATCCTTGCCAACATCTGTCATTGCCTGAGTTGTTAATTTTAGCCACCCTGACCTGTGTGAGGTAGTATCTCAGTGTGGTTTTGATTTGCATTTCCCTGATGATGAATGACGTTCAGCATCTTTTCATGTGTCTGTTGGCCATGTGGATGTCTTCTTTGGAAAAGTGTCTATTAATGTCTTATGCCCATTTCTTCACTGGATTATTTGTTTTTTGTGTGTTGAATTTAGTAAGTTCTTTATAGATTTTGGATACTAACCATTTATCCGATAAGTCTTTTGCAAATATCTTTTCCCATTTTGCCGGTTGTCTTTTAGTTTTGTTGATTGTTTCCTTCACTGTGCAGAAGCTTTTTATCTTCATGAAGTCCCAATAGTTTGTTTTTGTTTTTAATTCCCTTGCCTTTGGAGATGTGTCGAGCAAGAAATTGCTGTGGCTGAGGTCAAAGAGGCTGTTGCTTGCTTTCTCCTCTAGGGTTTTGATAGTTTCCTGTCTCACATTTAGGTCTTTCATCCATTTTGAGTTTATTTTCGTGTATGGTGGAAGAAAGTGGTCTAGTTTCATTCTGCTGCATGTTGCTGTACAATTCTCCCAGCACCGTTTGCTAAAGAGACTCTTTTTTCCATTGGATACTCTTTCCTGCTTTGTCAAACATTAGTTGACCATATATTTGTGGATCAAATTCTGTGTTCTCTATTCTATTCCATTGGTCTATGTGTCTGTTTTTGTGCTAATACCATACTGTCTTGATGATTACAATTTTGTAGTAGGGGCTCAAGTCTGGGATTGTGATGTGATGCCTCCCACTTTGGTTTTCTTTTTCAATATTACTTGGCTATTTGGGGTCTTTTGTGGTTCCATACAAATTTTAGGATTGTTTGTTCAACCTTTGAGAAGAATGCTGGTGCAATTTTGATTGGGATTTCATTGAATGTGTAGATTGCTTTAAGTAGTATTGATATTTTAACAATATTTATTCTTCCAATCCATGAGCATGTAATGCTTTTCCATTTCTTTGTGTCTTCTTTAATTTCCTTCATAAGTTTTCTATAGTTTTCAGCACACAGATCTTTTACATCTTTGGTTAGGTTTATTCCTAGGTATTTTATGGTTCTTGGTGCAATTGCAAATGGGATCAGTTTCTTTGTCTTTCTGTTGCTTCATTATTGGTGTATAGAAATGCAACCAATTTCTGTACCTTGATTTTGTACCCTGCAACTTTGCTGACCTCATGTATCAGTTCTAGCAGCCTTTTGGTGGAGTCTTTCGGGATTTCCATGTATAGTATCTTGTCATCCACGAAAAGTGAAAGTTTGACTTCTTCTTTGCCAATTTTGATGCCTTTTATTACATTTTGTTTTCTGATTGCTGATGCTAGGACTTCCAACACTATGTTAAACAACAGTGGTGAGAGTGGACATCTCTCATCTTATAGGGAAAGCTCTCAGTTTTTCCCCACTGAGGATGATATTAGTTGTGGGCTTTTCATATAAGGCTTTTATGATGTTTAGGTATGTTCCTTCTATCCTGACTTTCCTGAGGTTTTTATTAAGAAAGGATGCTGAATTTTGTCAAACTCTTTTTCTGCATCTATTGACAGGATCATATGGTTCTTATCCTTTCTTTTATTAATGTGATGTATCACATTGATTGATTTGCAAATATTGAACCAGCTTTGCAGCCCAGGAATTAATCCTACTTCATCATGGTGAATAATTCTTTTTATATGCTATTGAATTTGATTTGCTAGTATTTTGTTGAGAATATTTGCATCCATGTTCATCAGGGATATTGGCCTCTAATTCTCCTTTTTTTGGAGGGTCTCTGTCTGGTTTGGGAATTGAAGCAATGTTGGCCTCATAAAATGAGTCCGGAAGCTTTCTTTCCATTTCTATTTTTTGGAACAGCTTGAGAAGGATAGGTATTAACTCTGCTGTAAATGTCTGGTAGAGACTTTAGCCCCTACTACAAAGCTGTAATCATCAAGACAGCATGGTATTGGCATAAAAACAGATACATAGACCAATGGAACAGAATAGAAACCCCAGAACTAGACCCACAAAAGTATGGCCAACTAATCTTTGACAAAGCAAGAAAGAATATCCAATGGAAAAAAAGACAGTCTCTTTAACAAATGGTGCTGGGAGAACTGGACAGCAACATGCAGAAGGTTGAAACTAGACCACTTTCTCACACCATTCACAAAAATAAACCCCAAATGGATAAAGGACCTGAATGTGAGACAGGAAACCATCAAAACCCTAGAGGAGAAAGCAGGAAAAGACCTCTCTGACCTCAGCCATAGCAATTTCTTACTTGACACATCCCCAAAAGCAAGGGAATTAAAAGCAAAAATGAACTATTGGGACCTCATGAAGATAAAAAGCTTCTTCACAGCAAAGGAAACAACCAACAAAACTAAAAGACAACCAACGGGATGGGAAAAGATATTTGCAAATGACATATCGGACAAAGGGCTAGTATCCAAAATCTATAAAGAGCTCACCAAACTCCACACCCGAAAAACAAATAACCCAGTGAAGAAATGGGCAGAAAACATGAATAGACATTTCTCTAAAGAAGACATCCGGATGACCAACAGGCACATGAAGAGATGCTCAATGTCGCTCCTCATCAGGGAAATACAAATCAAAACCACACTCAGATATCACCTCATGCCAGTCAGAGTGGCCAAAATGAACAAATCAGGAGACTATAGATGCTGGCGAGGATGTGGAGAAACAGGAACACTCTTGCACTGTTGGTGGGAATGCAAACTGGTGCAGCCACTCTGGAAAACAGTGTGGAGGTTCCTCAGAAAATTAAAAATAGACCTACCCTATGACCCAGCAATAGCACTGCTAGGAATTTACCCAAGGGATACAGGAGTACTGATGCATAGGGGCACTTGTACCCCAATGTTTATAGCGGCACTCTCAACAATAGCCAAATTATGGAAAGAGCCTAAATGTCCATCAACTGATGAATGGATAAAGAAATTGTGGTTTATATACACAATGGAGTACTATGTGGCAATGAGAAAGAATGAAATATGGCCTTTTGTAGCAACGTGGATAGAACTGGAGAGTGTTACGCTAAGTGAAATAAGCCATACAGAGAAAGACAGATACCATATGTGTTCACTCTAATGTGGATCCTGAGAAACTTAACAGGAACCCATGGGGGAGGGGAATGAAAAAAAAAAGAGGTTAGAGTGGGAAAGAGCCAAAGCATAAGAGACTCTTAAAAACTGAGAACAAACTGAGGGCTGATGGGGTGGGAGGGAGGGTGGGTGATGGGTATTGAGGAGGGCACCTTTTGGGATGAGCACTGGGTGTTGTATGGAAACCAATTTGACAATAAATTTCATATATTAAAATAAATAAATAAATAAATAAATAAATAAATAAATAAATAAAAAACACATGACTATTTAAAAAAAATTTAAGTAAAATAAATAAATAAATAATAAATAAATAAATGTCTGGTAGAATTTCCCTTGGGAGTCATCTGGCCCAGGACTTTTACTTGTTGGGACATTTTTAATAACTGATTCCATTTCTTCACTAGTTATGGGTCTGCTGAAATTTTCTATTTCTTCCCATTTGAGTTTTGGTAGTGTGCGGGTGTCTAGGAATTTTTCCATTTTCTCTAGGTTGTCCAGTTTGTTGGCATGTAATTTTTAATAGTCTTCTCTAATAATTGTATTTTTGAGGCATTAGTTGTGGTAAGTCCATTTTTATCTATTTGGGTCCTCTCTCTTTTCTTTTTGAGAAGTCTGGCTAGGGGTTATCAATTTTGTTTATTTTTTTTCAAAAAACTAGCTCTTAGTTTCATTGATATGTTCTATAATTTTTTGTAGATTCTATAGTTTTTGTAGATTTTTTGTAGTTTATTTCTGCTCTGATCTTTATTATTTCTCTTCTTCTGTTGGCCTTGGGGTTTCTTTGTTGTTCTGCTTCTAGTTCTTTAGGTGTGCTGTTAGATTTTGTATTTGGGATTTTTTTTGTTGAGATAGGCCTGGATTGCAATGCATTTTCCTCTTAGGACTCCCTTTGCTGCATCCCAAAGGGTTTGGGCTGTCGTGTTTTCATTTTCATTTGTTTCCATATATTTCTTAATTTCTTCTTTAATTGCCTGGTTGACCCATTCATTCTTTAGTGCGATGTTCTTTAACCTCCATGCATTTGGAAGTTTTCCAAACTTTTTCCTGTGGTTGATTTCAAGTTTCATAGCATTGTGATCTGAAAATGTTCATGGTATGATCTCATTTTTTTTTATATTTATTGAGGGCTGTTTTGTGACCCAGTATGTGATTTATTTTGGACAATGTTCCATGTGCACTCAAGCAGAGTGTGCATTCTGCTGCTTTAAGACAAAAAGCTCTGACTATATCTGTCAAGTCCATCTCGTCCACTGTATAATTCAGGGGCATTATACTTTATTGTTTTTCTGCCTAGATGATCTGTCCATTGTTGCTAGTGGAGTATTAAAGTCCCCTGCAATTACCACATTCTTACCAATAAGATTGCTTATGTTTGTGATTGTTTTATATATTTGGGTTCTTCTGAAATGGGTGCACACACATTTATAATTTTTAGCTCTTCTTGATGAATAGACCCCATAATTATGATAAAAAGTCCTTCTTCATCTCTTGTTACAGCCTTTAGTTTAAAATCTAGTTTGTCTGATGTAAGTATGCCCACTCCAGCTTTCTTTTGACTTCCAGTAGCATGATAGATGGTAGATGGTTCTCTATCCCCTCACTTTTGATCTGAAGGTGTCCTTAGATCTAAAGTAGGTTGCTTGTAGACAGCAAATAGATGAGTCTTGTTGTTTTTTTTTTTTATCCATTCTGATACCTATGTCTTTTGATTGGAGCATTTAGTCTACTTACATTCAGTGTTATTCTTAAAAGAAAGGGATTTAGGGGTCCCTGGGTGACTCGGTTAAGCATCTGACTTCAGCTCAGGTCATGATCTCGCGGTTTGTGAGTTTGAGTCCTGTGTCGGGCTCTGTGCTAACAACTCAGAGCCTGGAGCCTGCTTCAGATTCTGTGTCCCTCTCTGCCCCTCCCCTGCTCACACTCTGTCTCTCTCTATCAAAAATAAATAAAATGTAAAATAAATAAATAAAAAACAAATGGATTTAGAGTCATTGTGTAATCTGTAGATTTCATGCTTGTAGTGATGTCTCTGGTCCTTTGTGGTCTTTGCAACATTCCACTCACAGAGTCCCCATTAGGATCTCTTGCAGGGCTGGTTTAGCGATGATGAACTCCTTCAGCTTTTGTTTGTCTGGGAAAACCTTTATCTCTCCTTCTATTCTGAATGATAGGCTTGCTGGATAAAGGATTTTTGGCTGCATATTTTTCCTATTCATCACATTGAATATTTCTTTCTGGCCTGCCAAGTCAGTAGATAGGTCTGCTACTTCCCTTGTGTGTCTACCCTTGTAGGTTAAGGCCTGTTTGTCCCTAGCTGCTTTCAGAATTCTGTGTTTATCTTTGTATTTTTCCAGTTTCACTATGATATGTCATACAGAAGATAGACTCCTATTACATCTGAAGGGAGTTCTCTGTGCCTTCTGGGTTTCAATGTCTGTTTCCTGTCCCAGATTGAGGAAGTTCTCAGCTATGATTTGTTCAAGTACACCTTCTGCCCTTTTCTCTCTCACTACTACTACTTCTTCCTCCTCCTTCTTCTTCTTCTTCTTCTTCTTCTGGAACTCCTATGATACAGATATTAGTGCATTCCATTGAACCATTTAGTTCTCTAATTCTTCCCTGTGGTCTAGAATTTTCTTATCTTTTTCTCAGCTTCATCTTTTTCCATAATTTTATCTTCTTTTTCACTTATTCTCCTGACTCTTCAATCCTCACTGTCACCACCTCTAGTTTATTTTGCACCTCATTTATAACATTTTTTTAATTCATCATGACTAATTTTTAGTCCCTTGACCTCTGGAACAATAGATTCTCTGCTGTCTTCTATGCTTTTTTCAAGCCCAGCAACTAATCTTATGACTATTATTCTAAATTCTTGTTCAGTTATATTGTTTATATCTGTTTTGATCAATTCTTTAGCTACCATTTCTTCCTGGAATTTCTTTTGAAGAGAATTCTTCTGTTTCATCATTTTGGCTAGTTTTCTGTCCCTTATGTGTTTTAAAAGCTTGTTATGTGTCCTGCACCTGCAAGCACTACTATATTAAAGAGGGGGCCATACACTGTCCATGGCCTGGCCTTTCAGGAGGTGTTTTTTGGAGTGTGTTCCTTGCTCTCTGTTGTTGTGACTTTGGTCACTTTGTGGCTTTATCTCCCTAGTCATAGTGATGTTTTGGACCCTCCACCAGGTGTGCTTTGATTTGTTCACTGAAGTATCCTTATGGCCCGCCAGGTTGTCACTGTGGGTCCCTGCAGACGTCTCTGTCACTCTGCAGCCCGGACTCTTGGAATTCAAAGTCCTTTGGCCTCAACACTGCTGTATTTAAGTGACAAGGGAATTTCAGGTCCCCCTATATCCGCCATGTTGGATCTCTGTCTGGACAAACACTTTTCTTTCTCAGTACTTCAGAGACTGCCCTTGGTACTCTCTCTTCCAACCTGGCATTACCACTACTACTGGATGAAAGAGCTGCAATTAAGGGCACCTTGGTGGCTGAGTCGGTTAAGTGTCCAACTCAGTTTCAGCTCAGGTCATGAACTTACGGTTTGTGACTTTGAGCCCCAAGGTTTGGGAGTCTGAGACCCACATCAGGTTCCATGCTGACAGTGTAGAGCCTGCTTGGGATTCTCTCTCTTCCTCTCTCTCTGCCCTTCCCCACTCACTCTCTGTCTCTCTCCCAAAAAAAAATAAATACAATATAAAATTTTTTGTAAAGACATGAAATTGTTAGAATCTCATCTTAAAGATCTGATGGTCAAACTGATATTTAGATTTTTAAAATGTTTATTTCCAATCAATAGAAGTAAAAATTTCAAATATAAAACCAGTCACCAAGTGCCAAATGCCAACGTAGGATCAATATTTTATTGCTTTTATTAAGTTTTTGTTTAAATTCCAGTTTAACATACAGTGTAAAATTAGTTTCAGGTGTACAATGTAGTGATTCAATGCTTCTATACAACACCCATGGCTCATCACAAGTGCACTCCTTAGTCCCCATCACCTGTTTAACCCTTCCTCCTACCCACGTCCCTTCTGATAACCACCTGTTTTCTATAATTAAGAGTCTGTTTTCTTTCCTCTCTTTTTTTCCCTTTTTCTCATTTGTTTTTCAAATTCCATATATGAGTGAAATCATATGGTATTTGTCTTTCTCTGACTGACTTATTTCACTTAGCTCAATACTCTCTAGTTCCTTCCACATCATTGCAAATGACAAGATTTCATTCTATTTTTATGGCTAAGTACTATTCCATTGAATATATACACCCACTTCTTCCTTATCTATTCACCAATCAATGAGCACTTGGGCTGTTTCCATAATTTGCCCATTGTAGTTAACACTGCTATAAACACCCGGTACATGTATCCCTTCAAAATAATAGTTTTGTATTCTTCGGGTGAATACCTCAGGGTGCATAGGGAAGCTCTATTTTTAACTTTTTGAGGAAGCACCATACTGTTTTCCAGAGTGGCTACACTCACTCTGGTGAGTTTGCATTCTCAACAACAGTGCATGAGGGTTATGGTTTCTCCACAACCTCACCAACATCTATTGTTGCTTGTGTTGTTGATTTTAGCCATTCTGACAGGTGTGAGGTGATATCTCATTGTAGTTTTTATTTGCATTTCCCTGGTGATAAGTTGATGTTGAGCATCTTTTCACGCGTCTGTTCACCATCACTTCTGCCCATTTTTTAACTGGATGATTTGTATTTTAGATGTTGAGTTTGATGAGTTTTTTATAGACTTTGGATACAAACCCTTTATCAGATATGTCATTTGCAAATATCTTCTCCCATTCCATAGGTTGCCTTTAATTTTTGTTGTCTGTTTGTTTACTTTGCTGTGCAGCTAGGTTTTATTTTGATGAAGTCCCAATAGTTTTTTATTTTGTCTCCCTGGCCTCAGGAGACCTATCTAGTAAGAACTTGCCATGGCCAATGTCAAATTGTCAGGTTATTGCTTGTGTTTTCTTCTAGGATTTTTATGGTTTCCTATCACATAAAAGACCATATTGAAGACCTACCACCATATTGAAGACCACGTTTAGGTCTTCAATACATTTTAAATTTATTATTGTGAATAGTGTAAGAAAGTGGTTCAGTTTCATTCTTCTGCATGTGGCTATCCAGTTTTCCCAGCACCATTTGTTGAAGAGACTGTCTTTTTCCCATTGGATATTCTTTCCTACTTTTTGGTTAATTAATTGAATGGATTTCTTTAAAAGTGTCAGTTTTATGAACCCAAATCTAATAGTTAAAATAGCCAATCTTTCTCATCAATTAGCAGATCACATAAGTAAAATATAGGATTGAATGCCTTTAATAAAGCAATTCATAAAAATGGTCGACACCTGCTTTATATCTTATAAAGGCTTTTTAAAATGTGATAAAAAGATAAACCTCATGGATCTGTTTATATCAGGAACCCTATAATATTTCAATAATGAATACATTTAGTTTGATTTTTAAATTTGAATTACTGAGGGCTTGCAAGACAGTAAAATCATTAAATGTAGAAGAGAGAACATGGTAGTAGAAAACAAGTGGGATTAGGAGATGAGATCCTTGGATTCTAGGCTTACTCTTTCTCTCTGCTTGTTGGACTGTAGGCAAGTTACTTTGACTGTTTCTTCATTTCTTCATTTGTAAAATGAGAGATGTGTATCATATCCTTCTAAGTTTACTTCCCATTTGTGACTGAAATGAAAGTGTGCAAAATATTATGATACTGTTATTAGCCAGAGCACATAGCTAAAGCTTCTCTCATCACCTACCAAGACCTGTCTTCCAAATATGTTACTCCAAAGGTTCCTCCAAGAGGTAGGAAATTCTAATCATCTTAAAGAATAATCTGTGGAAAGATGTTGAGAAATACATTTAAGTTTTCTTATATATTGCAGGACTTGTCTTTTCATAGATACTTTGTTAAAACACAAGATGCTGCAACTCTTGTTACATAATTCTATTTTTATCAAGTAACATCATCAAGTATAAGCCAATAAATGAAAGCTTTTACTAATACATTCAGTACTAAACTTCAAGCAGGCATCTTTCAAGTACTCTGTCAAGTTCAAAATAAAAAAAATTTAGATATCAGGTATGCTGTCAATGGTTTTTTAGGCATGTAATCACAACATCAAACTAGCAAAGCCAAAATCTATGTCACCCTCTATATTAGTATTTTCTTATTGATTGGCACCTATGGCTCACTACAGATATTTTAGATACCCCACTTTGGGAAACAAAATATATGCATTAATATTTTAAATGCAAATATATGCTTGCATTATTTAAATTTTAGTCAACTCCACTATTTAAGAAACAGAAATAAATGAATGAGTAAGCAAGTGAGTGACTGAACAGATATAAAATTGCAAGCTGGGACAATGCTAGCTATGTTACATGCATTATTTCATTTGATCTTCACAAGACTCAAAAGGTGCCTATAATTACTATCATTCTCAGTAAAATCAGACTTAAATAAAGATAAGTAATTTGCTCGCAAAGTAGGGAAGAAGAAAACTGAGTCCATGAAGCCCATCTTCAGAGCCTACACACTTAACTACTAAGCTGCTATGTCCACATCAAAAGGTTATGGTCAGCATTCCATTACATAGCATTTGTGACATGGTTAGTACAGTGTGTGGCACTTGACTAGACCATAATATGAAACAAAAGAGGTAGCAGTGAAGAGTATGGATTCAGGGGCAAGAGTGCAGGATTCAAATCCTACCTCTGCCACTTACTAGTTGTGAGACCATGGGTAAATCACTTAAACTCTTTATGTCCTAATATGCAAATATGTAAAATGGTAAATAACAGAAGTCCCCATTTCATGTGGTTGTTGTGAGGATCAAATGAATCAATACATGGAAAGCCCCAAAACAATGACTAGCCCATAGGAAGAACTGTAATTATTATCATTGTAAATGTAAGCTAGTATCATTTCCACATTTAAAAATAACAAAGCATATTTTGTATAGCATTCCAGAGATGACAAATAATCTACTCAGAGAATCTTCTTTGCTCCTCACTTTATTATAAGCATTATTTCCATTTTGCTGATGGAGTTTAAGAATCATAAACATAAAGTAATTTTTCAGTCACATGGGTAAGGAGTGACTCAAATTCAGGACTTTATATTCCAAATTTATTTACTACAGTACGTGTCTTATTATTTTGGCCAAGAATCAAAACCAGGATGCTCCCAAGGGAGGTGAGATGATGATGATGATGATGATGATGATGATGATGATGATGATGATTTTGTAATTGACATATAACTGATATACAATATCCCATTGGTTTCAGGTGTACATCATAGTGATTTGATATTTCTATACATCATTAAATGATCCCCATACAAAGTTAATTATTATTTTATTGACTATATTCCCTATGCTGTTCATTACATCTCCCGTGACTTATTTATTTTATAACTGGAAGTTTGTGCCTCTTAATCCCCTTCACCTGTTTTGCCTGACACCCAGTTCCTCCCCTCTCTGATAACCAAGTTTGTTTCCTGTATCTATGAGTCTGTTTCTTTTTTGTTTTGTTTGTTCATTAGTTTTGTTTTGTGGATTCCATGTGTAAGTGAAAAGATATGAAACTTGTCTTTCTCTGTCTGACTTATTTCACTTCACACAGCACCCTCTAGGTCCATCCATGTTCTCATAAATGGCAAGATTTCATTTTTTATGGCTATGTAATATTTCATTTCATATATACCATATCTTCTATATCCATTCATCTATTCATGGACACTTAGGCTGATTCCATAACTTGATTATTGTAAATAATGCTGCAATAAACAGAGAGGAGCATATATCTCTTCAAAATGCTGTTTTCACTTTCTTCAGATAAATACTCAGAAGTGGAATTACTGGATCATATGGTAGTCTATTTTTAATTTTTTGAGAACTGTCCATATGTTTTCCATAGTGACTGCACAAATTTACTTTCTCATCAACAGCATACCTAAGTTGACTTATCTCCACATACTCACCAACACTTGTCTTTTTGATAACAAACATTCTGACAGGTATAATGAGATATCACATTGTGGTTTTTATTTACATTTCCCTGATGATTAGTGAACTTGAACATGTGTCTGTTAGCCATCTGTATGTCTTCTTTTGAAAAATGTTTATTAGCTCCCTCTCTCTCTCTCTCTCTACACACACACACACACACACACACACACACATACACATATATATGTAATATATATATATATATATGTGTATATATATATATATATATGGAATAAAAAAAACAAAACAAATGAACAAAGAAAACAACACAAAAACAGACTCATAGATACAGGAAGCAAACTTGGTTTGTTATATATATACTAAACATAATATATAATATTATTAATTATATATATATATGTGTGTATATATACACACACTATGGATGTATGACTTGCTGATATTATCTCCCATCCACTAGGTTGCTATTTTGTTTTGTTAATGCTTTCTTTTGTTGTGCAAAAGCAATTTAACTTGATGTAATCCCATTTGTTTATTTTAACTTTTGTTGCCCTTCCTGAGGAGACTGGTCCAAAAAATATTGTGAAGACTGATGTCCAAGAGTTATTGCCTGTGTTTTCTTCTAGGAGTTTTATGGTATTAGGTCTTACATTCAAGTATTCAACCCATTTTGAATTTATTTTGTGCATGGTATAACATAGTAGTCGAGTTCCATTCTTTTGCATGGAGCTGTCCAACTCTCCCAACATCATTTATTGAAGAGACCATCTTTTCCCCTTGATATATTCTTGCCTCTTTTGTCATAGATTAATTGGCCATATGTGCATGGATTTATTTCTGAGCTCTCTATTCTATTATATTGATGTATATGTCTGTTTTCACGTCAGCATCCTAATACTGTTCTGGTTACTAGTATAGTTTGAAATCAGGGAGCATGATACCTCCAGCTTGGTTCTTCTTTCTTATGATTGCTTTGGCTATTCAGGATTTTTGGATTTTTTGTTGTTTTTTTTGTGACAGGAGGAGGTTGTGGTTCCATATAGATTAAAGACAACACAAATAAATGGGAAGATATTATGTGCTCATTGATTTTAAGAATTAACAGTTAAAACGTCTATATTACCCAAAGCAATCTACATATTCAGTGCAATCCTCATCAAAATATCAGTGGCGTTTTTCACAGAACTAGAACAAAACATCCTAAAATTCATAAGGGAGGTGATAATTTAACTACCAATTCTTATTTCTAAACACCTTTGGAAAGAAATATGGGTAGCATCTTGATATACACACATAAATTAACAAATCAATCAATCTACTGAATTAAATTGACAATTTTACTTCTCTTCTAGAAGTCAGAGTGCTTAGAAGAGTAAAGTAGGTGTAAGCAAACTATAGCCTGTGGGAGAAATGTAGTCAGCTAAATGGTTTTGTAAGGCCCATGAGCTGAGAGTAGTTTCCACATTTTAAATGGTGAAAAAAAATCAAAAGAAGAATATATTGTGCTATGTAAATATTAATAGAAATTCAAAATTCATGATCCATAAATAAAATTTTATTGGAAGACAGCCATGTCCATTAGTTTACATACTAACTATGGCTATTTTTATGATTACTTTGTATGGCTACTTTTCACTACAACAGAGTTGAGTTTCTGTGGCAGAGACTTTAATGGTCCACAAAGTCTAAAAGATTTACTATCTAGCTTTTTATAGAAAAAAAATTTTACTGCTTTTCTTGCTTCTGCATCTTAGTGGTACTGGACTGTCCAGAAGAAATTATTTAATGAAAATGACACTAAAATAAATTCCTTTTGATCCCCTCATACACCCAGAAAGTTTTCTATAGTAATGGTTGTCTGTGCTATGCTATTCTATCCTAGGTCTCTGAATAAGAGTACTTGCAGTTATTGGAATACAACACTAAAATATTCACCTTTTGATTACAAAATATATACCTTTTGATTCACATTTTTACACCATACCTGTTTTTAAGAAGTTTTCATATGAGGGACGCCTGGGAGGCTCAGTCAATTGAGTGTCTGACTCTTGATTTCAGCTCAGGTGACGATCCCAGGGTCATGGGATCGAGCTCCACACTGGGTTTCATGCTGAGTGTGGAGGCTGCTTAAGATTCTCTCTCTCTCTCCTGACCCTCTCCTGATTTATGCTCTCTCTCTTTAAAATAAAAAAAAATTTAAGTAATTCTTTTATGAAAGCTTGACAAGTCAGCTTATGGTGTTCTTTCACAGAGAAGAGTAAAGGTGATGACTTGGGTTCACACCTAAGCTGAAAACTGAAGATCCCCAGGCTGCCATGTGCCTAAGATCCCCAGGCTGCCATGTGCCTAACATGCATACTGAACATGGTATCTCGAAATGGAGGAAAGGGCTGGTGTATTCTAGACAAAGGATAGCATTATAACCCTAGGCTCATAGTGTAGAATCAGCTGACTTTCTATTTGGTGGCTAAGAAGACTGATGATGACCAAATGTTCAGAACCCTGGCACTGATAAATGATTAGATATGGTACCAGCTCAGACAATGGTGTTCTGTGGTTTAGCATTTCTAATGACCTTTTGAAACTATAAGCTCACCATTACTTGTTAATGAATTTCCTTCTTCCTATTTCCGGAGCCCTCAGCAATCCTTGGTTACACTTGGGTGACTCATAATTAGTTCTGCAATACAAACATAGATTACAATTTTTAAAAAGAGAGAGTAAAAACAAATATGCTTTCAATCACAGCTGAGGGGGACAAAAGGAATTGTAACAAAACGTATTGGTATTGCAAAGTGCCTAGTTTTATTATTCGTTCTATCTATCTATCTATCTATCTATCTTTCTATCATCATCATCTATCTATCTACTTACTTATTTTAAGATTCTAGGTCCTTTAACCCAGGTTTGTTCTCTCAACGACATTCTGTTTTCTAAGTTTCAAAAAAGTGATTTTAAAACTATTCTTTAATATTTACGGCAGTGTGCTTAAGTAAGCCTCTCTGGTCATTAAATTTGATCTTCAAGTGAACAGTATAGTGATTGCTACATGGCACACCTAAGAATCATAGAATTGAGTATCCATGAGCATCATGGTAGAACTGTATGGTGTTAAAATTATGGGATGTTGGGTCTGGTAAGTCCTGGTTTGAAGCCTGTTCCTGTTAGTAACTTGGAAACTCAAGCAATTTATTTCAATTCTCTAAGCCTTGGTTTCAAAGAACTTGTCCTCATAGAATTGTGGTTGGATGAAATCTAGTAATTCATGTAAAGTGCCCAACACAGAAAGTGCTCATTAAATATACTTATTATTACTCTATTATAACACAATCTGGCAATCGTGTACCCTACTGAGCCAATGCACAATGCTAAATGCATGAGTGTTCAATAGTGTCACTGAAGGCCTTTTGGCTGTGCAGTTTCCACCTGAACTCAATAGGTACCCTCAAAGATGCCCATTTTTGTTTCATATGCTCAAACTACCATTATTTTTATATTGGTCTTAAATCATTAAGTGTCCCATTCTGCTTCCTAGAACTACACAAAATTAACCTACTCTGTGATCATCCACATAAGTTTTCTCTTCCTCAAACCCAGTTATCTAAACAACTTCTCGTATTTTATCAATGGTTCTTAGCTCTAGCTGCACATAAAACTCATATGGAACTTTTAAAAAATCCTGATGCATAAAAAACTCACCAGAAAAATTAAATCAGAATCTCTGATTCTGGAGATTCTCTCTGGAGTTGAGACCAAAGGATTCTTATTTTAAAAAGCTCCCCAGATGGATTCAGCACTGCAGTTGTTGTGATGAGCTGCGGGTGTTGCATGGAAGTATTGAATCACTATATTGTACACCTGAAACTAATATTACACTGTATTATAACTAACTGGAATTTAAATAACAACTTAAAAAAATCTCCCCAGGCAATTTTAGATGTACAGCCACAGTGGAAAACCACTGTATATATTTTCAAATTATTTCATTATGATGATTACTTTCTTAAGAAACTTCAGTTTTGAACAACACTGCCTGAATTATTGCTCTCAGATAAACATTATGCTCTTGATGGCCTGAGCTGGATTACCATCACCTCCCCTTTTTCAGTGCAAGAAGACTTTCACCTTATTTAAGCAAATGCAGACCAATGCTTCTCAGACATTACTGTGTATAAGAGTAACTTGAGTAATTTGTTAAACTAGAGATCATGATTCAGAATCTCTGGGGTGGCACCCAAGGGCTTCCAGGAAGCCCTTTCGTAATGCTGACATTGCTGGTTCAAGGACTATACTTTGAGTAGTAGATGTCTACCTGATAATATAATCACATTAAAGTGACATGCCAGTACTGAGAGAGAATGAATACAAATGCTAAGTCACACCGTATGTCATTAAATTAATTATTTTATAATATGTATGTATTTGGTGAGTTTGTAAATTGGTTTGCAAGCCACCTGTCTCAAATATTGGCTGTTTTCTCAGATGTTCTTCTTGGTGCCTAGTTTGGAAATGAACATCCATTTGTCTTTGTGGCAGCCGTAATGGTGAATTCACCTAGTTGGAGGAACTCATAGAAATATTAATTTTGTACTTTTTATTTTCTAAAAATAATTCTAAAACATTTATTTTTAATGTTTATTTCTTTTGAGAAAGAGAGAGAGAGACAGAGCACTAGCAGATGAGGGACAGAGAGAGACACACACACAGAATCCGAAGCAGGCCCCAGGATTTGAGCTGTCAGCACAGAACCTGACATGGAGCTAGAACCCACAAATGATGAGATCATGACCTGAACCAAAGTCAGACACTTAACCAACTGAGCCACTCAGACACCCAAATTCTAAAACATTTAGAAAATCAACATCCTCCCAAGGATTATGTATTTTCTTAATAATGTCTCTTGGGGTGTATGGGTGGCTCAGTCAGTTGAGCATCCACCTCTTGATTATGGCTCAGGTCATGATCTCCTGGTTCATGGGATCTAGCCCCACATTGGGCTCTGTGCTGACAGCATGGAGCCTGCTTGGAATTCTCTCTCTCTCCCTCTCTCCCTCTCTCTGTTCCTCCCCTGCTCATACTCCTTCAAGATAGATAGATAGATAGATAGATAGATAGACAAAAAATGTCTCTTATTACATTCAGTGTCCTCAATATGACGGACATAAAGAAGATGCTAAATGAATACTGGCTATTTAACGAATTGATGTGACATACTAGACAATAAAACATGCTTTTTATGTCCATAGAGTAACTAAGAAGAGAGAGACTATGCAAAAAAAAAAAAAAAAAAAAAAAAGATTAATTGCATGGTATAAACAGTGAATGTAATTTGGCCAATAAATGGGAAAAATGAGTTGAAACAAAGGCTTTGAAAAAAGTGATAATCTGTAAAAATGTAGAGAAAGAGGGCAGGGAAAAGACATTTCAACCTTCAGTGTGTATAGTTTTACATCCAGAATCAACATCATGCTTGACTTAGGATATCTAATGAGACTGCAGACCTAAATGGTGTACTTGTAGGACCTTCTGTCACATAATGTCAGGGGTAATATATTAAGCCAAGGAACATGTGAGTTATATTACAACTGCAAGGGAATAAAAATTAAAACCCCTTCATGTGGAAATAGACATAATCATGCTACATTTCCCTGTAGAAGAACATACAGTGGCAATTTTTCTTCATATAGTATTACATTAGTTTTAATTCTTATTAATAAGATACAAGAGTCATTAACACTATTAAAAATCTAATTATGTTAGCAATTTTCCATCATGTCATATTTGAGCAGTTAAGTATTGGTATTTGTTTTTCCTAATGGGATTCAAAAGTCTAATTAATAGGCTTTCTTTTGTGGTTAAGTGGAATGAATCTCTATGAGAAGCAAGCCATTTTTAATATCCGAAGGCAGCTTATTTTCTTATATAGCATACTACCAAGTCATCTGCCCATCTGTGGTATAAATAACTAGATGCAAATTATGAGATTATGTATGAAATTGAACAATGCTTTTCATTATATGTGATGTTACAGCTATTCTGTTCTAAAAATGTCACTGTTTAGTGGACAAGAAGTATAGAAAAAGAGTATGTAGTAGATTATTACTTAAGGAAATTTATGGAAACTGAAGATGGCATGTCAAATGAGCCAGATATTTTTTTCTGCTTGAGCTGGTATTATTTGGGGGCAGTACACATCCAAATAACTAACAGTCAAAAGTTGTGTTTCTTAACTCCAATCTTGCTTATTTAACCTAAAGTTAATGTCTTAATGAGAAACATTTGTGTGTTAACTATGGCTCTTTATTACTTGGTAGTCTGCTAGTGTGTATATAGTATATGATATAATACGATTAATATCCTATGTAATATATAGTATAAATAATATATAACATGCTACTATATATGTTACATATAGTATATATAATATCACATAGACAATATACATACAGTATATACAGCATATATATGATGCAATAATATATAATTATATGTGATATAATATATAATTTGGTATACTTATAATCTCTCTCTCTCCATATATGTATATGTATGTATGTATATATATATAAATCCTTGGTTTGCAAGCATAATCCATTCTGGAAACATGGTTGTAATCCAAAGCACTTGTCTATCAAACCGAATTTCCCCATAAGAAATAATGGAAGCTCAGATGCTTCGTTCCACAACCCAAAAATATTCATATAATAATGATTACAATACTGCAATATAATACAAAATAATAAAGAAAATACAAAATATAAAGAAAAATAAACAAATTACCTGCACGTACTTTTGAAAGCCTTCATGGCTGGTGCGAGGGAGACAAGCCAGAGGAGGGTTATCGTGTAGGACAACCTTCACTATCACTAACAGAATCACTGGTATCTAATGGCTCAATGGAATTTTTTCTTTTCCTGCAAACTTAACAGGGAACTTATCCAATGACATTTGCTTTTGCCTCCTTTTGAGGATTTTGTATAAATGTGACACTGTATTGCTGTTAAACAGATTCATTGCTTGCACTACTATAGCCTCATTCGAGTGGTGCTTTTCTGCAAAATTTTGTAGTTTCCCACATTTTATACATCTCCCTAATCTCATTGAAGTGAGGGATTCCTTCGCTTTTTTCTCCTCCTCTACAGATGAGATGTAGATGCAGACTTCTTATAATCTTGTAATTTCGTCTATTCGCATACCTCATTTGCACTTCTCAATGATTTCCTCCTTAACTTCCACCATAATCACCTCCTTCTTCTTACTGCCTTTCTTTTCAACCTTTTTCTGCATGGGAGCCATTGTATACACTCGCACAGGTGTTGACTATAGTCCAGTATTAATAAATTCTTGTCATGTACTGTATTTAATGTAACTAGCAATAAGTCAGCAGAGGAAAGGGTCTATATCTGCAAGTAGCCTGACCTAGAATGAAGCAAAACATTCCTAAACCTACTCTTGTATGGAAAAGCAAAGGACTATCCATAGGTGCTCTGAAGTGACAAAAAATACACTAGTGCCAGGAAAAAATAGCCTAAAAAGAAAATTAGAAAACTACAGCAAGAGAACCAATATCTAATTCCGAAAAATCACTGATTTCTGCCAAACACTGCAGCCTGAGATGGAGCATCCGAGCATGAGACACGATCACCCACAAATCCATGGTAAGAGAGAGAGAGACAGAGAGAGAGAGAAGAACCATTGGCTCAGTTATGATCATGTGATGCTTGGCATCACATACTACTCATACTGTGAGACATCACTCGTTTATCAATTAAAAATGTATTAGAAATGTTTGCTCGTCTTGCAGAATACTCAAAGAACAAGTACTCACAATCCAAGGTTTTACTGTACTTCACAACTGCAAAAGCTCGGGAATTGGCTGTACCACATACTACTGGAAATGGAGATAAACGTGGTATCAAAAACAGGAAGCTGCTTATGAAGTAGTTACCTTCCAAATCTCCTATAAAGCAGCACAAGTCCAAAGGGTTATTGTCTTCTGAAGGTTAAAAAAAATGAAGCTCTTTCTAAAGAACACTAAGTACTGTTGGGGTGCAGTACCATGCTGAGAAAAGGAGGAGGAAGGAAAGTGAAGTAAATGTTGTACACAGAAAGTTAGATCCCCTAGCTTTTTTCTCACACAAAACTTCCAGAATTCTTGAATTCTAGGGACAAGTTAGAAGAGATCACTCTGAGCATTCCAATTAATAAAGAGAGAATATAACAAAACCGACATTTTATGTTCACAAATATAAGTGCTGAGTCGGTGACCTCATATTAAAACCTCATTTGATAAATCCTCAAAAGTTCAGAATCTCAAATCACCTTTTATGTTTCTTACTGTTGAAATCAGCAAAGAGCCAAGGATTGCCAGATATGAGGACATTTTTGTACTAAAATACAGAGAACAATACAAGCACAGAAAAAGTATGAAACAAACAGAATCATGCAGAGAAATTTTTTAAATTAGAAAATCATTAACATATTCAAAGAGATAAGCCAATATGTTTGTTAGATGAAATAATAATAGACTGCTATCAAACAGGAATGATCATTAAATAAGAAAAAACTCTTATAAATAACTATGATAGCAGGGGGGCTCCTGGGTGGTTCATTTGGTTAAGTGTCTGACTCTTGATTTAGGTTCAGGTCATAATCTCAGTTTGTGAGAATGAGCTCTGCATCAGGCTCTGTGCTGACAGCGTGGAGCCTGCTTGGGATTCTCTCTCTCCCTCTCTGTCTCTCTACCCTTCTCCACTCACACCCCCATACGTGAGCTCTTTATCTCAAAATAAACAAATATTTAAAAAATAACTATGATAGCAGAAATATCAGATTAAACAGAAGTGTTAATAGTAGAACCAAAACACACAAAAAAGGAAAAAATAGCCTAAAAAGAAAATTAAAAAACTGCAGCAAGAGAACCAATATCTATATACTTAATACTTAATTCAATCTATCTTAATTATTTCTTATATTAATATGTGTTTAGGCTGTAAGTTTTCATCTGAGCATGGCTTTTGTTATTCCTCATATGGTATCTTCATTATCATTATTTTCTAGATATTCTATAACCTTGGTTTCAACTGAGTCTTTGACTCTAAAAATTTTGATTTTTAATTTTCTTAATTTTCAGTTGGTAAGTAAAGGTACTACTTTTGTTTTATTACAACATTGTAATCAGAGAATGCTTGCTGTATTTTTTTAAACACTTAGTTTTTTCCTCTGATGCCTAACATAAAATCAATTTTTATGATTGCTTTCTTGCACATTTGAAAAGAAACCATGTTTTTAGATTTCTGGGTAAAAACTCCAATGAATATCAATTAAATTTATATTATTAAATTTTATGTGATTTAGGGATCTCATATCCTTACTTATTTTTTGGCCATTTGTATGTGACAGAGTGGGACAAGCAAATTAAAATGACATAATCTAAATGTGTTCTTGACTATTCTTTGCATTTCCTGTACCTTTGGTTATATAATGTTGATACTTCTTTATTTTATACATATATATTTACAAGTTATAAATATTCATTTGGAATTAACCCTGTTTCATGATAAAAATGCCTTCTTCATCTCTCTTCTTTTTTTTTTCTGTGATAGGAGAGATGTCTTAATTCAATTTGTTTGATATTACTATCATGCCACTGCTTTCTTTGGTTTGCCTTGGTTTGTTATATCTTCATCATCTTTTTACTTTTAATCTTTTTGAAGCAGTGGTTTTATATTTTTTATATTTAATTTACAGGTTAATTTTATTTTGAGATAATTGGAGTAATTTTTCATTTTAATTAAATTTTGTGAAGTTAAAAATTTTGATAGGACATTACCAGGGTCCCTGGTTGGCTCAGTCAGTTAAGTGTCCAACTCTTGGTTTCAACTCAGATCATGATCTCGTGGTTTGTGGGTTCAGGCCCTGAGTTGGGCTCTGTACTGACAGCATGGTGCCTGCTTAGAAATCTCTCTTTCTTTTCTCTCTCTGCCCCTTCTCCTCTCTGTCTCAAAATTTAAAAATAAACATTAAAATATTTTTTCGATATGACCTATTTATCAGCAAACTTTATGTTAAATGTTTTCCATTTTTATGAATATTTTGTCAATATTTGTTTTTAATTTTCCTTCTGAGGATTTTTAACATTAATAGCTAATGTAAAGTTTATAACTAGAAAGTACTAATGTTTACTTTCACAAGTATAGCTTTATATCATATTAAGTACATGATATTTATTTACTATTTTTAATATTTACTACTTCCTCATATGCATAATGAGGGATTTAATATTTTTTCATATTCTCCTGTACTCAATTTTAGTAGATAATATCTTTTGAATGTTAACCTTATTACTTTTAATATACTCATAACTCCATCTTTTGATTACTTGATTTCAAATTTGATTTCTGATTATCATTTTCCTACTACCCTCTCTATAAACATTGAAGAAATCAGTATTCTGATCACCACCTTCTCCACCATCCCCTTCCTAGATAACATTTGTTAAGCTAACTTTCTATCTTGTTAGGGTTTATGATCTTCACACTTCTTTACTCTTAGTGCTAGAATTCAATGGATTCAATTCTCATCAGCAGCTATTTTACTATAGTTTCTTCATTAATTTTATTGTTGGCTTGTTTTTCTTTGAGAATTTATTTTTTATTGATACTGAACAAAAGCTCTGGTGTTCTGCTATGAACTGAATTGTGGTCTGCCTCAAATCCACATTTTGTAGCCCTAACCCCCAATGTGACTATATCAGTATTTATGTTTTAATAAATGCTCATGGAATGAATTGTCCCTGAGTTATAGAATATTCAAATAAGTTTTAAATTATCTTTATACTGGAATGACATTTTAAATGGATATAAAATTATTGGGTCACATATTGCTTCCTGTGGGCTTTTAGACATTGCACACCTGATTTCTGGCATTAAGACCTGCGATGATTTGATATCTCATTGTAGTTTTGATTTGTATTTCCTTGATGGTGAATTACGTTGAGCATTTTTTCATGTGTCTGTTGGCCACCTGTATGTGTTCTTTGTATAAATGTCTATTCATAACCTCTGCCAATTCTTAACTGGATTATAAGGTATCACCTCACACCTGTCAGAATGGCTAAAATTAACAACAAAGGAAGCAACAGGTGTTGGCAAGGATGTGGACAAAGGAGAACCCTCTTTACACTTCTGGTGGGAATACAAATGGTGCAAGCACTCTGGAAAGGAGTATGGAGGTTCCTCAAAAAGTTAAAAATACTCTATGATCTAGCAACTGCACTAGTATTTACACAAAAAATATAAAAATACTGATTTGAAGGGACTCACACACCCTGATGTTTATAGCAGCATTATCAACAATAGCCAAATTATGGAAAAAGCCTAAATGTCCATTGACTGATGAATGGATAAAGAAGAGGTGATTTATATATTCAATGGAATATTACTCAGCAATCAATAAGAATGAAATTTTGCCATTTGAATGACATAGATAGAGCTAGAGAATATTATGCTAAGTAAAATAAGTCAGTTAGAGAAAGACAAATACCATCTAATTTCACTCATATGTAGAATTTAAGAAATGAAACAGATGTTCATAGCGGGGGAAAAAGGCAGAGGCAAACCACAAAGCAGACTCTTAACTATAGAAAACAAACTGAGGGTTACTGGAGGACCAGTGGGTGGCAGATGAGCTACATGAGTGCTGGATACTAAGGAGGGCACTTGTGATGAGCACTGGGTGTTAAACGTAAGTGATGAATCACTAAATTCTATTGCTGAAACTAATATTACACTATATGTTAACTAAGTGTAACTTAAATTAGAAATGGGGAAAAAAGACCCGCAATGAATAGTATGGGGCACATTTGATTACTCACTATCCCCATATGTGACTTGATCATTATCTGGTTGCCTAATGGATTCATTCTCATTGAAATACAAAAGGTCTTAGTATTAGTCTTACTAGATAAATACTTTCTAATATACAGTTTACTTTTTCAAACTATAAATTTAAGTCTTTTATTTACAGAATATTTTAATGTAATATATGTATTTTTCCTGCCCCATTATTTTACTTTCTTCTTGCAGAACACCAGTCACATAAATGTTTTATCTCCCTTCTAGATTTTCAGCAGTATCATTTCTTTGCACTGATTTCAAACTGCATTTATCTGTGTTTTTTTCTTCCCTTTATTTCCTGAGCTTTGAAAAACTCACATTTTATCTCCTATTATCTTGAAACATTATATCTTAATTCTTGAAACTCTACTTGGGGTATTTATTTTATACTATTGACTGATACCATAAATTTTTAAATATAAATATATTTCTTTACAATTTTTACCTGTCCCACTGAAATATGTTTATAAAAATATTCTTCATCTATCATTGTATTTTCCTCTTAGTTTCTTCATGGTTTCTTATATTATCTTCCTATAGACAACTTTTATTTATACCAAAGGTCATTATTTTTTTTTAAATATGAAATTTATTGTCAAATTGGTTTCCATACAACACCCAGTGCTCATCCCAACAGGTGCCCTCCTCAATGCCCATCACCCACTTTCCCCTCCCTCCTACACCCCCATCAACCCTCAGTTTATTCTCAGTTTTCAAGAGTCTCTTATGGTTTGCCTCCCTCCCTCTCTAACTCATTCTTGTGATTTCTTTCAGTGAGATGACTTCCTCTTAGAGCATCTACTTAGGAGATTCACTGAGAAAGGGTGCCAGGTCTGTATTACAGACTAGCAGCAGATCTTATGTACTGAGACACTAAGCATTTTGAGTTCCTGTAATATTTCCCAACAAACCCATATTGGCAGTTGATACTTCTTACAATCCAAGATTTCTCTTCCCTCTCCATCACTGATATACTACTTCCTACAAACTTTTATTCACACTCAAACTTCTTGGAACTCCAGACTAACAGGGCATACTGGAATGATTCCATCATGCCCTTCCTGTTTCTAATGGGTTTTGTCCTTAGGGTATGCACTTTACCTTGGAAGAACAGTCCACTTTTGGCTTTCTCTGAGTTCTGCACCCATATTTTTTTCCTTGCATCATTATCCCAGTGCTATTTGTGAGACCCACTACAGCTGGTAGTATTTCCTGAAACATTCAAATACTGTTTAACTTCTGGCTTCATTAAAGGTCCACTTATATTTTGTTCCTTTTTCTTCTAAATGTTTTTTATATGGAAAGTGGGAACTGTGAGTCTTTATCCCAATATGTTAAAACCAGATGTGAGAATGGAAATATTTTTATGTTTTAGGCAGAGAAAAATACCTTCCTCTTGAAGAGATTAGCAATGTAGAATTAGCATTAGGACTCATGGGGTATGTTTTTATCTTATCATTTGCCCTATCCAGTAGCGCACTATTTAGATTAGAGAAAGTTTTATAAATGTGAAGAAACTTCACAGAAACATTTGCCTTTTTTCTATCTGTTTTTAGGATCCAAGATAATAAGTATCTTAACAGCATATGAAAAAAGATCAAAAAATGCTTATTCTTAAAAATTAAGTATTTATATAATTCTTCCTGCCTTTTATGTAACTTTGCTATTGTAACTTAAAAAAATTGGCAAATGGAAATGTAATCTCAAAACCCTTTAATGTAATGCAAACCTCAACTTCACTGTTACAAATATTTCTAAATATTTCAGTTCAAGATGTAATTTTAATCTTGCAATGAAATTATTAGAAATAATCAAAATTAGTCCTATATTTAACTATTAATAAAGCATCTAGGTATAATTATAGCATAAAATTTCATAATATATAAATTACTATTTAAAATACAAAAATAATTTATGTAATAATTATTTATTTATCTCTTAAACAATTGCAATCATTCATAGGACTTCTATTTTTTTTTTTTTTTGGACACCATGCCTATTATATTTAAAAATTATAATAACCAATTATCAATTACAGTAAATTTAAATGGATAAATGCTCAGTTAAAAGACAATTTTAAGGGCACCTGGGTGGCTCAGTTAGTTAAGCATCCAACTTCCGCTCAGGTCATGATCTTGCAGTTCATGAGTACTAGCCCTGCATTGGGCTCTGTGCTGATAGCTCAGAGCCTGGAGCCTGCTTCAGATTCTGTGTCTCTCTCTCTCTTTGCCCCTCCCTGCTCATGCTCTGTCTCTCTGTCTCTCTCAAAAATAAACATTTAAAAAATTTAAAAAGAAAAGATAATTGTAAAATAAGAAAAAATTTAATTATGCCTTTTGCTAAAACCTAAGGATATAGAAATATAAGTACAATGATAGAAAAAAGATAGATCCTTTAAATAATAACTGAAAGAATCCTGTGATTACTATACAAATAATGAATGAATACATATTAAAGCAAAAATCACTGGAGAGAGTTTCACCACATAATGGAAGAAGTATAAATTCACCAGGAAGATTTACAATTTTAGACTTACTGCACCTGATATAATATTCTGAAAATTTATAATGTAAAACTGATATGCCTAGAAATTAACAAATTCAGTCACAATTAAGTGGTTTTAATATTATTTTCTCAGTAATTGCTAGAAACAGCAGCAAAAGATAGGAGCAGAGATGGAAAAAAGTTGATGACTATTAACACTCTTGATCTACAGATAAATATATAGCTTCCAACAACTGTAGAATGTAAATAATCATCAAGCAGCAATGTGATATTTTTGTAAATCTATGTATGTTGACATATAAAGCAACTCTCAAAAATTTTCAAAGGATTGAATTCTAGACAGCATTATCTCTAACCACAATACTCCCTAACCATAATGAAACTGTAAGAAATTAATTCAAGGATAACTATAAATTTCTCATATGTTTGAAGTTAAGAAATAAACTGAGTAATCCACAAATCAAAGAAAAAATTATAATGGAGATTAGAAAATACTTGCATTCAATGATAATAATAATAATACATAACAACACATATGTGATGTAGCCAAAACTGTACATGAAGAAAATGTATAACTTTAAATATATATAATAGAAAAGAAGGCTGCAGATTAAGAAATCAAACATTATCTCAGGAACAAACAAACAAACAAATAACAATGGTATAATAAACACAATGAATGTAGAAGGAAAGACTACTTGATTTTTTTGATAGGTAAATTTTAATAGTAGAGTGTATTATATGTTTGGAAGAAGATTTTATTTATTTTAATTCCAGTGCAATTAACATACAGTGGTATATTCGTTTCAGGTGTACAATGCAGTTATTCAACAATAGCATATCTTACTCAGTGCTTATCAAGATAAGTGTACTCATAACCCCTTTCACCTATTTCACCCATCCCCCACTCATCTCCCTCTGGGAACCATATGTTTGTTCTCTATAGTTAAGAGTCTGTTTTTTGCTTTCTCTTTTTTTTAAACTTTGTTTGTTTTGCTTTTAAATTCTACATATGAGTGCAATCATATGGTATTTGTCTTTCTCTAACTTATTTCATTTAGCATTATACTCTCTAGCTGTATATGTGTCATTGAAAATGGGAAAATTTCATTCTTTTTTATGGTTGAATAACATTCCATTGTGTATATATATAATACTTTTTTTCTTTTTTCATTCACCTATCAGTGGACACTTAGGCTACTTGCATAGCTTGGCTATTGTAATTAATCCTGCAATAAACATAGGGGTGCATGAATCCGTTTGAATTAGTGTTTTTGTATTTTGGCATTAAATACCCAATAGCGTGATTCCTGGATTATAGCGTGGTCTATTTTTAGTTTTCTGAGGAAGCTCCATACTGTTTTCCACAATTCCTGCACCAATTTGCTTCCCACCAATAGTGCAAGAGGGTTCCTTTTTCTTCGCATTTCACCAACACTTGTTGTTTCTTGTGTTGTTGATTTTAGTCATTTTAACAGGTATTCATTAGTATCTCACTGTAGTTTTGATTTGCATTTCCCTGATGATGAGCAATGTTGAGCATCTTTTCATATCTGTTAGGTATCTGGATGTCTGTTTGGAGAATGTCTGTTCATAGCTTCTGCCCAGTTTTAATTGAATTATTTGATTGGGGGGTACTGAGTTTTGTAAGTTCTTTATATATTTTGGATACTCTTTATTTATTGGATATGTCATTTGCAAATATCTTCTCCCATTCCATAGGTTGCCTTTTAGTTTTGTCAATTGTTTCTTTTGCTAAGCAGAAACTTGTTTTTGTCACCCCACTAATTTAATTTTACTTTTGTTTCTCTTGCCTCGAGAGACATACCTAGAAAAATGTGCTATGGCCAATGTAAGAGAGATTACTGCCTGTGTTCTCTTCTAGGATATTTATGATCTCAAGTCTCATATTTAGGTCTTTAATCCATTTTGGGTTTATTTTCGTGTATGGTGAAAGAAAGTGGTCCAGTTTCATTCTTTTGCATGTTCCTGTCCAGTTTTCCCAACACCATTTGTTGAAGACACTGCCTTTTCCCCATTGTGTATTCATTCCTCCTTGGTAGAAGATTACTGACCATATAATTTTGGGTTTATTTCTGGGTTTTCTGATATATTCCACTGATCTGTGTGTCTATTTTTTATACCAGTACCTTTGTTTCTATTACTAACACTTTGTAATATAACTTGAAATCTGGAATTGTGCTACATCCAGTTTTGTTTTTCTTCTTCAAGATTGCTTTGACTGTCCAGGGTCTTCTGTGGTTCCATACAAATTTTAGGACTCTTGTTCTAGTTCTATGGAAAATGCTGTTGGTATTTTGATACGGATTGCATTAAACCTGTAGACTGCTTTGGGCAGTATGCACATTTTAAGAATATTTGTTCTTCTAATCCATGAGCATGAAATGTCTTTCCATACTGTGTCACCTTGAATTTCTTTCATCAGTGTTTTGTAGTTTTCAGAGTACATGTCTTTCACCTCTTTGGTTAAGTTTATCCTGAGACATTTTATTGTTTTTGTTGTAACTGCAAATAAGATTGTTTTCTTATTTTCTCTTTTTAATGCTTTATTACTAGTGTATAAGAATGCCACAGATTTCAATGCATTGATTTTATATCTTGTGAACTTACTGAATTCATTTATCAGTTTTAGTAATTTTATGGTAGAGTCTTTCAGGTGTTCTTTATAGGGTATCATGTCATCTGCAAATAGTGACAGTTTTACTTCTTCCTTACCAATTTAGATGCCTTTTATTCCTTTCTCTTGTCTGACTCCTATGGCTAGGACTTCCAGTACCATGTTGAATGAAAGCTGTGAGAATGGACATCTTTGTCTTGTTCCTAACCTTGAGGGAAAAGCTCTCAGTATGTTCCCAATTGAGTATGTTACCTGTGTGTTTTTCATATATGGTCTTTATTATATTGAGTTATATTCCCTCTAACCCTATTTTGTTGAGAGCTTTTATCATGAATGGATGTTGTACTCTGTCAAATGCTTTTCCTGCATCTATTGAAATGATCATATGGTTTTTAGCCTTTCTTTTTTGATGTTATGTATCATGTTGGTTGATTTGTGAATACTAGACCAACCTTGCATCCTAGCAATAAGTCCCACTTTATCATGATGAACCAATTTTTAGTGTATTGTTGGATTCAGTTTGCTATTATTTTGTTGAGGAGTTTTCCATCTATGTTCATCAGAGATACTGGTCTGTAGTTCTTTTTCCTGTGATGTCTTTATCTGGTCTTGGACTCTATGCTAGAGTCATAGAATGAATTTGGAAGTTTTCATTCTTCTATTTTTTGGAATAGTTTGAAGAGAATAGATATTAACTCTATTTTAAATGTTTGATAGAATTCACCTGTGAAGCTGTCAAATCCTGGGCTTTTATTTACTGGGAGTTTTGGATTACTGATTCAGTTTCATTGCTGGTAATCAGTCTGGTCAAATTTCTTTCTGTTTCAGTTTTGGGAGGTTATATAGTTTCTAGGAATTTACCCATTTCTTCTAGGTTGACCAATTTGTTGACATAATTTTTGTATGGGTCTGGCTAGAGGTTTATCAATTTTGTTTATCTTTTCAAAGAAGCAGGTCCTGATTTCATTGATCTGTTTTATTATATTTTTTAGTTTATCATTTATTTCTGCCCTATTCTCTATTATGTCCTTCCTTCTGCTGTCCTTCCAAAAACCTTTGGGGTTTTGTATATTCTTTTTCTAGCTCCTTTAGGCATCAGGTTAGATTATTTGAGATTTTTCTTGCTTTTTGAAGTAGGCTATAAACTCTCTCTTTGAACCACTTTTGCTGCATCCCAAAGATTTTGGATTGTTGTGTTGTTATTTTCATTTGGCTCCAAATATTTTTTTATTTCCTCTTTGACTTTGTGGTTTACCCATTCATTGTTTAGTAGCATGTTATTTAACCTCCACATATTTGTGGTCTTTCCAGATCTTTTCTTGTGGTTAATTTCCAGTTTCATTGCACTGTGGTCAGAAAAGATGCATGGTATATCTTCAATCATTTTGAAATTATTGAGACTTGTTTTGTGACGTAATATGCCATCTATTCTGGAGAATGTTCCATGTGCACTTGAAAATAATGTGTATTCTGCTGTTTTAGGATGTAATGTCCTGAATATATCTATCAAATCCATCTGGTCCAGTGTGTCACTTAAGGTACTGTTCCCTTTCATTTTCTGTTTAGATGACCTGTCCGTTAATATAAATGAGATGTTAAAGCCCCCTAGTATTTTTGTCTTACTATTGATTAGTTCCTTTACATTTGTAATTAACTGTTTTATGTATTTGGGTGTTACCATGTTGGGTGCATAAATATTTACAATTGTTATGTCTTCTTGTTGGATAATCCCCTTAATAATTATATAGTGCCCTTCTTGTTTCCTGTTAATCTTTGTTTTAAGGTCTATTTTGTCTATATAAGAATTGCTACCCCAGCTTTCTTTTCACATCCATTTGCATTGTAAATATTTTTCCATAACCTCAGTTTCAAACTGCATGTGTCCATAGGTCTGAAGTGAATCCCTTGTGCACAGCATATGGATGGGTCTTTTTTTAAATCCATTATGTCACCCTATGTATTTTGACTGGATCATTTTAGTCCATTTACATTCAAAGCAATTATTGATAGGTATGTATTTATTGCCATTTTGTTATTTGTTTTGGGTTTGTTTTTGTGGATCTTCTCTGCTCCTTTTTTCCCTTGCTCTCTTTTTTCACCATAAGTTGGCTTTCTTTAGTGACATGGTTGGATTCCTTTCTCTTTATTTTTTGCATATCTATTACTGGTTTTTTATTTGTGGTTACCATTAGGTTTGTATATAACATCTTATGCACAAACCAATCTACATGAAGTTGATGGTCACTTAAGTCTGAACCCATTCTTTACTCCTCTCCTCCTCATGTTTAGGTATATGATGCCATACTTTACATAATTTTTTGAGCTTTATGACTTATTTTTACAGATATGCTTATTTTTACTGCTTTTATGCTTTCTGCTTTTCTTACTCTCACTTATGGTCTTTCCTTTCCATTCAAAGAGTCCCCTTTAAGATCTCTTTTAGAGCTGGTTTAGTCATTATGAACTCCATTAACTTTTGTGTGTCTGGGAACTCTTTATCTCTCCTTCTATTCTGAACGCCAGCCTTGCTGGACAGAATATTCCTAGCTGCAGATTCTTCCCTTCCAGCACTTAATTATCCTGCCACTCCCTTCTGACCTGCAGTTTCTGTTGAAAAATCTGCTGATAGCCTTATGGGGTTTCCCGTGTATGTAACTGTTTTCTTTTCTCTTGCTGCTTTTAAAGTTCTTTGTCACTACTTTTTGCCATTCTAATTACTATGTGTCTTAGTGTGAACTTCCTTGAGTTGATTTCGTTGGGATTTATCTCTGTGTCTCCTGGATCTGAATTTCTATTAAAGGAAGGACATTTTAAAACCAATTAAAACTGATAATCATCTGGCAGGACTACTTTAGGAACAAGTGGATAGATAAATTCAAAATAAGGAGCAGAGTTGATCAAAGATGTACTTTTTTTCTTTGTGGAGAAATTAATTTCCAAAAGACTGCCTCATAATCCAATAACAAAACTTGATGTTCATGCTAACTGTACCTTGATATTATGATGATTTGACTTCTCTTAACTCTGCCAAATTGTAGAAATAAGACAATAAGGACTGTCTTCTGAAATTGAAAATATAAAACCAATATCCAATAAATCAGCTAACAATATCACCTTTAACACATTGAAGAGATCTCAGGCTTAGAAAAATTTAACACAACTAGACTGAAGATGGCAATATATGTCAAGAAAGACTTTGGAACAGAAGAGAGATGGATGACCATGTAAGCCTTAGAGAAGATATAACTCAAAACTAAACACTTGGAGTATATACATGGAAATCTATTGGGGGAGGAAGATTCCTTGCTAGGTACAGTGGTCTGTCTTCCCTGGAAGTTGAATCTTATAATACCAGCACCACTAAACATTTACCTTTTCTTACTACCTTCCTTTTTTTCTGATTCTAGGCTTGTCAAGAAATCTTTCAAGAATTTGCTTTCACTTGGAGTTACCTATTGAATAAATTTTGGGATAGGGAATAAAATTTGGGATTAAAGCTTTGGCCCTGTCCACAAGGAAAAAACCTTGATGTATACATGCAATTTTTCATGCAAGTTTTGATGATGATTGTGAAGATCATCCTGATAGTTCAAGTCCTAAATGGGAAAATGTGCTAAATCAGAACAATATCTGGACCTGATAGTTTCATTAAAAGGTAAATTAATAAATTGGCATTCTGGTTTGACACTTCAGTCTCTTAGGGGCCTATTCAGAATAAATCAGTAATTATAAATCTGAACAACTCTGGAAAACTGAAGAAACTAGTGTTCTGTGTGGCCAATGGCCAGATAGAGGTGGCTAGGTGTAGTATCTTATACACACCATTTGAACTTATTTAGCTTGGATGGAGGAATTTCAGTTACCAAAATGACAGAAAAATAGGAACTCACCCTATACTACCTGCATATGAGGTAGATAATGATCAACAGTCAGAGCCAACTTGAATAAACAGTTCAAAAACAGTTTTCACCTTTAAATTTGACTTTTGTTAGTACTAAAAACTAACAAGGGATTCATTTATATGAATCCCTTACTCATTAATTGACAAACTTAAATTTGTAGCCAGACAGCTTAGAAATGCCAGTGAAACAAAAAAATACAGGAGATTGTTAAGTAATAATTTGTTGGGGGTCCTTGGGAGAGAAGTGAAAAAATTAGTGAATGATACTATGTATATGAAGAATAATGAACAACAGAAGAGTGAACAAAGGCTTCTCATACAAATCTTTTGAACTTAATTAACTAATCAATTTTCAAGGATCCCAATGAATATTAATAGCCAAAGTTTAATGTCAATGCATAATAAATAATCTTAAATCGTACTGATGTGTACTTTGAAATAACAAAGGCAAAGAAAGGAAAAGGTAACAAGAAGTAGACAAAAAGAAAATTAAGTGTGGGTGACCTAATCAGAGCTACTAGTTTTTCTTTTTTCCTCCCTATTAAAAAAAAAAAAGATGTAATAGGATTATATTTACCCAAGTTTGTCCAACCATCATATAAATTAAATAGTACAGGGGCACCTGGGTGGCTCAGTCAGTTAAGGACCTGACTTCGGCTCAGGTCATGATCTCACTGTTTGTGGGTTTGAGCCCTATGTCAGGCTCTATGCTGACAGCTCAGAGCCTGGACCCTGCTTCAGAATCTGTGTCTCCCTCTCTCTCTGCCCCTCCCCCATTTGCACTCTGTCTCTCAAAACTAAGTAAACATTAAAAAAATTTTTTAATTAAATAGTACATAGATTTCTTGAAAGAAGAGTGAACATTAGAATGTGTTTCCTTCATGTTTGTTATGATCAAGTGTACTCTAACTTCAAAATTTAGCCTATATTCAAAACACTCTAAGTAAAGGAATGGATTTATCATTTTCTTACCACTTTTATTCATCCACATTGAAGGTACAAACACACTCAGAAAAATTAGTTCTCGGCCAAGACATATCTCTATATTGGGAGCCTCAAAATGCATACTTCAATAATAAAACATTTATTTGGGGGTGGTTGTGATCTACTTGGAAGTTAATGAAAGAAAACCGTAATGCAAGTTCTGGGTACCTATAAGGAGGTGTTCCCTGTAGAATTCTCTATAAAAAATATTTTTAAGTAAAATTTTGAGCTTGAACTAATAGCCAATAAGCTAGTGACATTTTATACTATAAAAGGCTCAAATCTAAGTTTGTAAAAAGATTCTCAAATATAAATACAAATCTCCAAATCTTTAGTGTTCTACTCAAAACAATATTAAACTAAAACATAAAACAAAATTCTCAAGAAAATTAAAAATAATAATCTTTAAACAGTTGTCTACATTCACAATTTCTTTAGCTCTAACACTTTCTTTTACTTATTATACTCTAGATTCCACTTCTACCAAACCTTAATGTGTGTGCCACATCACTCCCTTTGTGGCTAATTCTAATAAATATGTTTTAGTTCTTTTCATACTTCTAGATTATATTTGAAGCTGCAGAAACTATTTTTTTAATGTTTATTATTTTTGAGGGAGAGAGACAGATGGAGAGCAAGCAGGGGAGGGGCAGAGAGAGAGGGAGACACAGAATCTGAAGCAGGCTCCAGGCTCTGAGCTGTCAGCACAGAGCCCAACAGGGGACTCGGACTCACAGACCACGAGATCATGACCTGAGCTGAAGTCAGCTGCTAAACCGACTGAGCCACTCAGGTGTGCCTTGCAGACCTCTTATTTTTTGAAACACTCTCTTACTTTCCTTTTCCCTCTGTTTTGAATCTTTTCTTCTCCTGTTCATCTCCAAATGTTGACGTTCCTCAGGGCTTAGGCCAAGACCTCTTCTCCCCTCACTCTACCTCCTCTCCCTACATGATCTCATTCACACTGGTGAGTGACTTCCAACATATGTCTACAACCAAGATTTTTCATCTGAGCCTCATATCCGTATATGCACATGCCTAAGGAATTCTGAGGCCTCCCTAATATCCTATAGGCCCATGAAATACAATTTAGCCAATGGTTAAACTTTTCAGCTTCCCCACAAACTTACTCTTCCAGTTAGGTTGGGGAATGGGACTCTTAATCAGTTGTCCAAAGCAGATATTTGGATTAATGATAAAACTCGGATTTCCCAACATAATTAAAACTTCCATAGTAATCTTTCTGAAGTGTGTATTATGATCCTACGTCCTTAAAAACCCATTTGTGATTTTCCACTGACCAGGAATATGGCTTATTTTCACATTACATTGAAAACCCTACACCGACTTCTAAATTTCCAGTCTTGCTTCCTTTCCTCTGTGCATTCATCACGCTGAATTTCCTACTAGTTTCCAAATATGCCAAGAATTTTCAAACCTTTATGCTTTTCTCCACTTAAAATACCTGTATAACCCCATCACAGTCTTATTCATTCTTTAAGACTGAGAAGAAACATAGGAGCTGAAGACAGAATAATTCTGTTTTCCCATATGGTTCCAAAGCACTTTGTTCAATTCTCCATTCAACCCTTCTGTATAGGTGTTAATATATCTGCCTCCTAAGCTGGAATACAAGCTCCATGAGTGTGGTTATTCTGCTGCCCTATATCCTTCAAGTTGCATAATTTTACCAAACTCTTGATGCACTCAATAAACTCAACAAATACAGAATTTCAGTAGTAGCCTCCCAGTTCATGTAAACATAGGCCTATCATGATAGCAATAATTACAGGTCAGTGTTGACCCTAAAATAAGCACTCAGGATCCGTTCTTGTTTCTCATTCATGAGCTCAAGTTGTATGTAGCTCACTGGCCCTTTGGAAATAGGGTATTTTTATTGTGGGAATCCTCATTTTCAGGGGAGCAATGACTCCTCTGTAAGCTGATTTATGTGGCTTGTGGAAGACAGGACTTACAGAAGGGTTCTAATGGTGCTTTTTGCTCACTCATACCACATGTATCATTCAGTCATGGCTCACAATGCTATAAAAATGTCTCTGCCTGGATGATGAAATACATCTATCCCAAGGTATGCCAGAGATTTGAAAATAAAAAGTAAATCTCCTCCTTGGGTGGGATCCACATTATCATGCAATTTGTGAGCTTGCCCACGTGAGCCCGTTTCAGGCACTTTTAGATCAGTGGAGCAGCTATTAAAGTGCCATCAAAGCATTTTTGACTCCATAGAATTAATCATGAAATCTGTTCCTGCCAGCTCACTTATCATATTCGAAATATTAATTTAGAGAAAAATTAAATCGGACACCCACCGACAGCAACATTTTGCCCTTCAGAACTCCCCTTCATATTGATTTATTAATGGCTGCCAGAACAGTGTACTAGAACAATTTATTACTTCTTTCTGGATGTTTCTGTATGCTTACAAATAGTCCTTGGGAATGAGAGGTGTTATCTGACAGTCTTTTGACAGGGGTATTTTTCAATTTGCATAACATTTGGAGGATTTATTGGAATTTAAGGAAGAAGTTTCATTTTAGTATCAGTGGCAATGGGTGATTTGCTTCAAGAAGTTTTAAAGCCAGGGTGGTCATTTGACTGTGGTGCAATTCAGAGATAATATAAAACTTAGTGCATCATGGAATCTACTCTGCACGGTGATGAGGAGCTGTAAAATGCACAAAAGAAGCACAGGCTGTCCTTTTATGAGCTATGTAAATATTCTTTTATTTTTACTTTTGCTATTAAGATCTTAAATACATCAGCACTTGAATACCATCAAAGTATAAATGATCAACTGTGACAGTACATATTCCAGGCAGTAAAAGCAAATAATCCTCTAATCCTGAGACAACTTTACTCCCTGGACCTTAGAAAAGAATCACACTGAGCAGAGCCACAGAACAATCTTTACAAGGCCCAAATTTGCCATCCTATTTGTATAAATCGTATCACCAACCCAGATACAAGTAAAAGATAATCTTGTTTAAGCAACAGACTTTGTGTTCATTCACATTCTTTAATGGTCACCTTTATTCTGAATCTTTCTTCCTGTAGCAAATATTTATGGATTTTTTTTCTTGATCTCTGTGGCTAGAGAAATACATGGAGCAAAACCACAGGAGACTCTGGAGGTCCACATGTGGTCTAGAAAAGGAAAACATGGTGCCAGTATTGGTCTCAAAATGCTAGTGACTAAAACCAGAAGCCTCCCTTTTCTGTACCACAGAGTTCTGGGAATGATACCAGAGTTCTGCCTCTTATTTCCCTGAAACACATCTAAACTGTAGGCTACCTGAGATACACACTGTTCCAGTGCACTGCTTTTTTGGAGCTTTGTGCCTTTGAACTTGCTGGTTCCTCTTGCTGGAACATCCTTCTTCTCTGTGACAATGCTCATCGATCCTTTAAGACTGTTTAAAATTCACCCTCTCCAAGAAGCTGCATTAGTTTCCTAATGCTGCTGGAGCAAATTACTTAAAACAATACAAATTTATTACTTTACAGTTCCAGAAGTGAGAAGTCTAGAATGTATGTACAGGCTCTTGGGGGAGAATCCATTTCCTTTCCTTTTCCAGCTTCTTGATGCCAGCTAAATTCTTTGTCTCATGGTGCCTTCCACCATCTTAAAAGACATGAAGGTACATCTTCTCATTTCCCTCTCTTTCATCATCACATTGACTTCTCCTCTATGATCTGTGCCTCTCTTTTATAAAGTTGTTTGTGATTATATCAGGCCCACCCAATGTAAATCAGACTAAACTTCCCATCTCAAAATCTTTAACTGAATCACCGATGCAAAATTCCTTTTGCAATATACAGTAACATATTCATGGGTTCTGGGAATTGGGACATGAACATCTTTAGTAGAGAGGGCATTATTTTGTCTACCAACAGAAGCCTTCACTAATTTCCCACCATAGAGTAAAGCCTTGCCATCCTCTGGGTACAAAAGAACTTTAGCTGTGCACTCCCCTGAATCAGGTACAGACGACTGCCCAGGATACTTCTATATAAAGCATATTAGAACAACACTGTAAATATAATACGTTGGAGGAAATTGTATTTGCCAGAAAACCTTCCAGAAAAGAAGTTTGTTTAGTTAGAGGTAGTACTTGAATAAGCTACTTAAAGGAGAGAGAGAATGATGGGGCTCCGAAGTAATATACTGGCCACCACACTGCTTTCCGAAGAGGACTCTTGTTTATAGAGTGGGGTCTGAAGATGCCAAGGCCATCCTTCTCTGCCTCTCCCAACCACAAACTCAATCCCTTTCCTAAATAAATAAATGTAAAAAAATGAATATACCTTTAAAAAAATATATTTGTTGGAAAGGAAACCAAATTACCAGCCAATGTAGAGGGCCAACACATCCCAGATAGGGACCTATCTATATTGCTTATTACTTTGCTATAAATATCTTCATCTAGAAAATGGTGACAAAAGCTTTTTCCTCATATGTTATTGGAAAACTAAATATGTAAAACGTTTAGAACAGTGCTATACACATAGTGCATGTTTAATACTCCTTAACTATTCTTATTGGGCATTTTTGTGCTGATATGATACCACAATATCATATATTGTGATTTGGTTTACAGGTTGCATATTCTTCAAACCCCAGGATTAATAATTTCTGCAGTGGCTAGAACTTCACTATCCAATACAACAGTGAGTAGCCGCATTTGGCTCTTTACATTTACATTAATATTAATTAAAATTGCATAAAGAGTAAAAATCTAGTTCCTTAATCACACTAGCCATATTTCAAGTGCTCAGTAGCTAGATGTGCCTAGTGATTACCTTCCTGAGCAGCACAAATATAGACCATTTTCATCATCACAGAAAACACTACTGCTTAAACCATTCAATAAATACCTCAGTATCAAAGAGTATTATAAGATTTTTAGAAGAGACAGAGAAAAGTTTAATGTCTCATAGAATCATTCATATATATATATATATATATATATATATATATGAATATATATAGTCATAGTTTCATATAACATAGTCTGGTTATATATAACCAGTCATAGTTTCCTTCATGGTAAATCTTAAAGTCATAATAGACCTGAAATCAAATAAACACAACAATTTTTTTTTTTTATTCTAAGATGATGGGGCACCTGGGTAGCTCAGTCAGTTAAGCATCCGATTCTTGATTTCAGCTTAGGTCATGATCTCAAACTTTATGAGATCAAGCCCCATGTCAGGCTCTGCACTGACAGCGCGGGACCTACTGTTGATACTCTCTCTCCCTCTCTCTCTGCCCTTCCCCTGCTCATGCTCTGTCTCAAAAAATAAATAAATAAATAAATTTTAAGCTCTAAGATGACAACACAGTTTGGGCTTTGAGGTTCTGATATTGTGATAAAGATATCTTTTTTTGGCCTCCATCCTCCAGCTCCAGCCAACCAAAAACTATTAATCTCCTTGTGGAAATGACACCATTTTCTCATTGTTGTTAAAACTCTGGTTATATTAAGAGAGACAAGAAAAAAGGACACTTACAATTTTGACCAGGATGAACAACATGCTCCTTTACCCTCTCAATATTTTTTAATATTCCACTCATATGTTCTCTAACTAGCCCCAACAGTAGTGCAGAATGTATTCTTATCATAAGTCCTCAGTATGTACAGTTCAAAATGTAGGCTAAAGCAAGAATGGGAAGTATGTCAGTATTCCAAAATTCTATGCCCACTGTTAATCAACCTACAATATTCTCCCCATTGGCTTGGATATAACATCAGAATCTTTCTCAACACAAGTCTCTAGGTAGCATCTATCAAATAGTTGATATTGGCATGTGAGTTCAAATCTACTTGTCATTCCTGGGTCAAAGGGTGGCTTAGGGAACCAAAAGAATCAAAGAAGCAGAGGAAAGCCAATTGTCTTATATAAACAATGCTTTCTTTAAGGTGCAATCATGCTTCGTTTCTTTTCCTTTTTTAGTATAAGAGAAATGTTCTTTAACTGAGAACTCAATGGAGCAACAGTGCCACCCAATGGCTGGTTAGATTAGTTTTGCATTTAGCTGTTCCCATTTTAACAGACTGTCTTCCACAGATAAAAATGGGAACTGGGATTGGCTATTAGCTGCTTAAGCTCCTATTCACCGTTTTCTAAATGATAGATACACCAAAGGTAGGAGGCATCCTGAGAAATGGAATTGTCTTAAAACAAAACCCTCAGCACGTTTCTGCTATCAAATCAAACAGCTCAACAACAAAAAAGGCTCCATGTGAATTGATAAATGAACAGGATGGATTTTCACCTCTCATTTATAAGTGGGTGGAATGGGCAACAGTTCTCCAACACCTCCCCCCACCCCCAGGTGACCATGGTTCCTTTTTCCTATTTTCTAATAAATCAGTGTGCAAAACATACCCTACTAGAAACATTAGAGTAGGTATATGTATTGCAGCATTTTATATGCAGAAAAGGCATATAAAGGCTATGACAAGTGTTATAAATAGAACTATTATTTAGTTTAAAGGGAAGCAGAATTTACATTTCCCAAATCGGAGACCACTCAAGCTTTGAGATTCAAGTAAGCAAAATAAATCTGAGCTTTTTGCAGTGTGAAATCGAAGCTCTAACTCTATTAATAGAAGAGGTGAGTAATAGATTTCCCTGGTTGGGTGGTGGTGGGTTTTTATTACCCAATCTCCGTGATCTGCATAGCACACCGAACACTTCCAACATGAGGTGACAGGGAGTCCCCAGGCACTGAGTTTGCATGTTGTAAGTGCTGGAATTTTTCTCCCTTGGAGGGACTTATTTGAAGATCTGGAGACATCCCCACAGGATTTACGCCCCAAAAAAGGAAAAAGGCTACTCTTCTTTTAAACTTCCAAACAATCAGAGTGCTCATAAAGTCTTTTTTTTTTTTTTTTTAACTACACTGATATTCTTTTAAAAATATTCCAACAGTTAAACAGAATGAGTTGGGGCTAGGTTGATCTGATCTTTGTTTAGTGCATAAAGAGGTGACATGCAAATATGCATTACTGTTTACTAATGACTGCTAGGATTAATCACTTCTGAAAAACAAATCTCAATCTAGCCTCCATTTGCGGTCAAAGGGCTTTTTTTCAGAACTTTTTTATTCAACCTCTGCCCTCTTATTTCATTGAGTTTTATTTTAGTGACTTGGACTGTGTTTTGTAATAAATACAATTAAATGAAAAATGACTCAGGTTTTGAAAATGAAATGTACAGGCTGAATAGATGCACACAGGAAATACTTTAAGCAAAGACCAAAAATATACCCCTAGTGAATGTGAGAAGAAGAATATTCAATTAAGTTCATGTTTCTTCACTGAGTCAGTAGGTAGGAAGTTCAATTAAAAGAAGTTCTATGGGTTACTTAGGGTTTCCTTTGAATAATGATTATTTGTTCTTAGAGCTTTGTAATTGTAGAAACTAATTCAATGAAAGGCAAGATAATATGGGCTGTACTGTTTGAGATTTTATATCAGATGACCTGTGCTTGAATTCCAGTGCAGCCACAAATTACCACATAAATATGAGTAAGTTAC